>NC_142929.1:150236688-150311688 GCF_046866305.1 Octopus bimaculoides | reverse complement strand
TACACATGTACAAGCATACATACACACTGGCATAAGATTAAATTTCTGACAGGCACAAGGCAGACCTTGAAGAAATGGTGAAGTCATGAATAGAGACAAAAGGACTTTGACAAAACAAACAACCAATTGATTGTTTGACCAACACATACAAATGATTGATTAGTTAGTTGATTAGATATCTAACTGATTGACTAACAATAAAGAAGTGATATTGAACTGGTGTGTGTTAATCATTGTTGGTGTAATGACCATTCCAAAACACAACAAAATTTGTTTCAACAAATGAATTCACATCAGGAATCTTACAAACTATATACAAAAATGAAGATATATAAATATAAATACTCGAATATACATACATATGTTAAATTTGTATATGTATCATCTTTATTTAATTTCTGTCTTCCATACTGGCAAGGGTTGCATGGTTTGATAGGATCCACTGAGCTGGAGGAGTGCATCAAACTCCAGTCTCTGTTTTGGCATGGTTTCTATAGCTGAATTTCCTTAATGCCAACCACTTACTGTGTTTACAAGGTGCATTTTTCATGATGCTAGTACCAGTGAGATTGCCAAGTAACTCACAAGACAAAGAAAAAGATTTACCAAAAGATTGAAAAGTCGAAAGTCAGACATAGTTTTATATATTTCTAAAATGTCCATGACGTTGATAAGAGTCCAGTTTTATAGATGAGATGAAAAATAACGAAGGCATGCAAATTTGTGTTGTAGAGAGGGTGGTGGCTTTATACCGGGTGTTGAGAGACTAAAGTATGATAGATGGACAGGCACAAGTGTTGCACTATAAAAGAGATATATCGTTACCCTGCATCATATAAAGGTGGATGGGAGTAGCTAGAAAGAATACAGTGATGGAGGTGCTGAGGTGTCAGAATATATTCTCGAGATACAAAAAGATGAGTATGAGAGAATAAAAACAAAGAATGAGAAAAGGTAGGTGGATACATCCATTAAAGTATGAGAGGAGAGTGCACGTGCTTAGGGCATCAAGGGAAGGAGGGGGCACCACAGAAATGGTAAATGGTTTACGGCACAAAAGAAATCATTTTAAAGTTGCTAAAATAATATTCGGGATGCCTTTATCTCTATTAAGTATAGATGCAGATGTGTTACCTAAGATTAATTTTGAGGATCTGATCAATGACTTAGCAATTCAAATGAGTAGGAGGAAACTTTTCAAATATAAATAAAGTGGAAGTATACAAAAATAAACATTATTTTCTCTCTTACTGTTTTATTTCGTTTTGAAAAATGAAAATTTATTGTATGGTTTGTTATTGTTTATATTTTGAATTACATAATCTTTTATGGGGGCACCAAAATCTTTTAAATGCTTAAGGCCTCGATGGGTTTTAATCCAGCTCTGAAAATGACAAAAGGTTAGAAATGGTGGTAAAGGTGAATGGATTGAAAGATGGAGTTTTGGTTGATAGTGGAGTAGTAGATGATGGTAAATATGAATATGAGGTGGAAGGTAAAGTTATAGGAGTGGCTCAGGGAAAAAAGCAAGTGTTAAGTGGCCATACAGGAAGGGTGGAGAGCAGCAGTATAATAGAACTATAGAAAAATCAGAAAAAAAAAGCAGATGGTTTGTAGGGTGAAAGAGTGGGAGATGTGAGAAATAAAGATGAATAGGAGGGGACTGAGTGTTGGTGAAGTCCTACCTGTACATTAAATTTGTCTCTGTACCTGTTGCTAGCTCTCACCTTACTGACAGCACGGCTGTACATTGCTTGTATGGTTCCCAAAAGCCATTCATCTACTCCTAGCTTCCACAAGGACAACAAGATCTCAGAGCAAGGTACCTTGCCAAAGGCTTCCTCCAGGTTAATGAATACGGTGGTTTACTTTTTGCTGAATAGTTCTCCTGCAGTTGTCTTACTAGAAAGGAAATATCAGTAGTATTCTTCCCCACAGCACAAAGTCAAACTGCATCTTATTTAACCTATTTTCTTCCTAAGTAATTGGGAAATAATTCTTTCTGTAACTTTCACAACATGGTCCGTCAGTTTGATATCACTGTACTAGCACACTCACACACACACATATACATGCACATGCACGCACAGACACAAGTACACACACACACACACACACACACCACACACAAACTTATAAAGGTACGTAAATACATAAATGTATATATGTGTGTATGCATGCCCGTATGTGTGTATACATATTTATCTATCTAGCTATGTAACTACCTAGCTATATGCATATGTAAATATCTATGCATATATATATATACACATATAAATTGCTACAAATCCATACATGTGTATATATTTACATATATATATCTACATACACACACATATATATATATACTTTTTTTTTATACACATATGTGAATATACATACATATATAAATATATATATGTATGTATGTATATTTATGTGTGTGTATAAAAAATACAGATGTATATATTTTTTTACATATATGTGGGCTTACATATATGTGTGTTTACACACAGACACACATGTGTATATATATATATATATATATATATATATATATATATATATATATATATAGATAGATAGATAGATAGATAGATAGATAGATATAGATATATGCAGACACACTCTTACACACATACATACATATTACATGGCCAACTGTGCATGAATTTACATTTTTACCCAATTAATTTACTCTATTGTTAGTCAATTTTCTATTCAGACATTTCATTTATTTGTTCCCATTTACATTCTTAGCTTTTTCATTTACTTTGTCTGTCTCAAGATTCAACTGTGTTTCTTGTTAAAGTCATTCTGTTCTGTTAAAGTTTGTTTAGTTTCTCTGTACATTAGCTTATTGATGTGATCTATCCACCTAAGAATCTCAGCTGTCACACTGTAACCAATCTATCACAATATCTACCTATCTGTGCTGTGTTTCTTCGATTTGTCACATGCTATCCAGTTAATCTATTTATATATCAGACTGATTATCTGTTTATTTATGTATTTATCTTGGTAGTTGCAATCTCTCTGTCCATCTCTGTTTGTATGTGAGACTGTCAATGTTTGATATTTTATTTATTCATCTCTCTCTTTCTCTCTCTCTTTCTCTCTCTCTCTCTCTCTCTCTCTCTCTTTTCTCTCTCTCTCTTTCTTTCTCTCTCTCTCTCTCTTTCTTTCTCTCTCTCTCTTTCTTTCTCTCTCTCTCTCTTTCTTTCTCTCTCTTTCTCTTTCTTTCTCTCTTTCTCTCTATAAAAACACATGATGCATACACTCATATATATGTATACATATTTATACTATGTTTACATAATTTATATATATGCATACATGTACCTCTCTCTCTCTCTCTCTCTCTCTCTCTCTCCATATATATAACTCAGTGTAGATTGTCAACATTTGCTATAATAAATGTGTGAGTGTATGTGTGTATGAGTGTGTGTGTGCATAATTTCCTTTAACCAAGAATATACAAAACTCAATCCACCTATTTTATTTCTGCTTTTCCATTAATCTGTCTAAATGCCTACCTATCTCTGTCACCTCATCTGTCAATATGGTTAAACATTAAAACCTAAAGCAGCAACAAAACCCATATTATCTGTTCTGCTATTCTGACATTTTTTTGATATTCTGTCATATTCCATCAGTTAGTTAATAACAATTCCTTGCGCTAGTACAAACCACATATAACTAGAGAAACACTCTACCCTCAATCATTCTCTATATGTTAAATTGTCAATATCAGTTCAGAGACAAAAAAGATTATTCTATGTTGATGAAGTCAAGCCAGATCCAAAGGAGAATGGTAATAGATCAAGAATTTATCATGCTCACCATTCAGTACAACTTCAATTGACTTTGTAATCTAAATTAATGTTATTGATTCTTTTGGTGCTTTTTATCCTAAATCTTTTAGTTTATACTAAGCAAATTATCCTTAGACAAGAATGTACCAAACTCTTTCTGTATGTTTTAAAAATAACTGTATCCATTTGAAGGGGAGAAGCATAATACTATACTGACAAGGTCAAACAAATTACACCTAACTTCTTTTCTAAAACAGGAGTAGCCATGTGGCCCCTCTTCAGCAGGAAACCCGTTATGTTCTGACCCTCTCTCTCATTTTATCACCCTTCATCTTCTTGCCTAAAGCCACCTCTCTTGGAGTTCATAGTCTTGCAAGCTGCATGGCAACCTTACTAGTGCTGGTGGCTTGGAAAAAGCATCCAGTACATGCTGTAAGGTGGCTGATGTTATGAAGTGCATCCAGCTGTTGAAAGCATGCCCAAGTAAATAGTGGAGTCGCATCAGTTCCTGTCAAACTGTCGACCCATGCCAGCATGCAACAAAGACGTTAAATTATGATGATGATGATGATAATTTGAAGAAATTTGACAGCTATTTCTAGCAGCTTCAGATCCTTTATTCACTTACTGTTGCCCTTGGTCAACTTTGATTGAACTGACATATAATGAAAAACATTTTAGCCATGGCCATACAGTATCCTTAGGATATATAGGACTACTGGTATATTAATTGGTTTGTCATTTTCTTTTTAATGACTGAGAAGTGGTTTGAGGAAGATTTAGCTACCATGTCTAGCAGGTCAAATGACTACATACAGTCTCCCTTGTTTATTTACAATAACCTGTAATGGTTATATTAGGAAGGTCTCTACAGCTTATTCAGAAAATGTATCTCAACAGACAGTAGTGATCCAGTGCAATATCCAGCTTCACTCCCAGTAACCATCAGCAATGAAATTGGGTACAGCTGATAGTTTTTGTCATCAAAGGTTAAGTAGGAGGTAGGCATAAGTGTTGGATCATCTTGTGACTATCAATAATTGAGAATTAAAACAACTTACATGTTCAATTGTTAGGTTGGTATTTGGAAACATAACATAAGAAAAGGTTCTTAGATACAATTAAGAAGGAAATTTTAAAGTTACATATTCTTCTTTAACTATTCTGTGCATTGGTCTCTCCATGTTTGCAAAGTTCTATAGTTTATTTGGACAGTTGCATACAAGACGAGACAAGGGTAACAGTCATTTCTTGGGGGAAGAGAGGACTGTGAGTGTCCCCTGTGAATAATCTTACTCTGAAGAGTTGCTAATTTTGAGAGAGAGAGTGAAGAGAGTGAGAGAGCAAAAGAGAAGAATCAATTGCACTACTTGACTGCTACTTTATTAACTCCCTTTGATCTCAGAATGCAAGGGGTTAGGACTGTTATCACAAGATCTTTGACCAATACTCTAATAATCCAGCCTTTCAGTTGCATAATTTAAATATGACCACTTTAGTAGTCTCAAGCAGATTGGTATCAAAAGAATTTGAAGGTAAAGATAAAAGAATAATTTTTTGTTTCTGAATCTCATTCCTTCCCACTTCTCATGTATCTGAATAGCAAAACAGTACAGGTCACACAAATGTATTACCAAAGTTCCACCTACATAGCTTCTTATCCATACATTGAAACCAAAACTATAGAGACTGCATTGATTTCACTCCAGCTATTAGCAGAAAATTTTTGTGTTGCTGAAAAGAGATCCAATTCCTTTGGACTCTCCCTTCTTCTGGCAAATTCTCTCTATGACATGCCTGTTAGTGATAAATTCTATTTTCTCTGTATTTACATGAAGGAATTCTACTGCCAGTATCTCAGGAGCTGTCTCTTTCACAAAATCTAAAAGTCCTGCATCCATCAAGATAAAATCCACTTCCAAATAATTATTGTCAATAATGATTTTTCAATACAGGAAGTGCTAGCTAATACAACAAAGAACTCTTTTAAAAGAAAATACAGTAGGGTTTAATAAACAAAAATGACAGCATAAACAATGAAAAAAAAAAACAAAAAAAAAACAAAGCAAATCAAAGAATTTTGTACACATTATACTCACAGCCTATTCTTTCTATTCTTTTTTCTATTATTATTTTCCATCAACACCAGCAAACACAACAGTGTCAGCAACATCATGCTTCACTCTAAAACCATGACGACCACCACCACCACCACAACCACCTCTCTCCTCTTTTTTCTCCTTTGTGTGATGCAACTTTTAAATTCTTTTATAATCAACCCATACTCTCCCATTTTCACTATATCAACAGCGTTTTCTCCCAAATGATTCTTATCCACCAACCACGACCAGCTTATGCTATCTCTTCGATATGCATAATAGCCCCACTCCCATAATCATTGCCACCACTACTACTATTAAATCTTCTAACAAAGTTACCACTACCATTATCATTATTATTATTATTATTATTATTATTATTATTATTATTATTATTATTATTATTATTATTATTACTGTTATTATTATTATCAGCTTGAGCAACAGTGTTACCAATATCACTATGACTACCTGCATCATATTACCATTTCTACTACCAACATAACCATTCCTACCATTTCCTCTACTAATGCTGCATATACAAACCATCACCCTACTAACCACTACCAACATCTAACACAATCTTTTCTCATGCAAGCACCAATTGATGCTTTTTCATTCTAAAATGTCTTCTCTTTCTTTCATCGCTGTGTCTTAATTCAGAACATCCACATCTCCTTTAAATTTCTCTCTTTATACAAAACCTCCAGCAGATCAAACAAACGCATCTCACTTCCTTCTTGACATTTGCAAACTGCCATCACTCTAGTTCCATTAACACATCTTCAAAATATCTCACTGCTATATTGTACAATGCTGCTTTAAAATAGGCTTCACAGAAGAGGATTAACTGTTGATAAAATGAACCAATGAGGTAACTTCAATGTAAGTCTCTTGAGCTGTAGGTATAGCATCCAAGTATCTTTCTTCAAACAAATCCTTATAATTTTTTTTAAGTGCATAGCATTACATATTCCAAGTTCTAATTCTCGAGGATTACATAAATGGCAAACACAGACAAAAATGTTCCTGACAAGAAAGTTAAATACAATACGACAAAACAAGTTAGGCAGGATAATGGTCCAGTCTTAATGTTTTGGTCTATCTAGGCTAAACAGTTGATGAGTAATTTTTAGAAAATTACATTTCTGATTTAAAATTTAAAAACAAACAAACAAAAGAAAATTTTTTTCATTTAGATTTTTTTCATCCATTTTGAATCAATAAAACTAAGAAGTTAAGCTCACTCTTATGGAATAGGCATACAAGCAAACACACACACACACACACACACACACACATTTTGTCTTGTGCATGTACTTGTATGTGTACATACAATACATTACATAATATTATATTATATTATATACATACATTCGTGTGTGTGTGTGTGTGTATGTGTATATGTGTATGTATGTATCATCATCATTTAATAGCTGTTTTCCATAAGGATGTTCGTTGGACAGTATAACTGGAGCTGGCAACTCACAAGTCTACACCAAACTATACTGTCTCCTTTGGCATGGTTTCTCTGGCTGTGTCACTACATTTCTCTGCCTGTCCACTTTCCACTCTCCTTTTATGATCTTGCTAACTTACCCACCCACTCACCCTATCCAATCCTTGGTCCCATTTCATTTTTATACATACATACATACATACATACATACATACATATATATATATATATATATATATATATATATATATATATATATATATAAATCATCATCATCATCATCATTTAACGTCCGCTTTCCATGCTAGCATGGGTTGGACGATTTGACTGAGGACTAGTGAACCAGATGGCTACACCAGGTTGCAATCTGATCTTGCAGTTTCTACAGCTGGATGCCCTTCCTAACGCCAACCACTCCGAGAGTGTAGTGGGTACTTTTACGTGCCACCGGCACGAAGGCCAGTCAGGAGGTAGAGGCAACGGCCACGTTCGAAATGGTGTATTTTACATGCCACCTGCAAAGGAGCCAGTCCAGTGGCACTGATATATATATATATATATATATATATATATATATATATAGGCACAGCAAAGCAGTGTGCTGGTAGAAATGTTAGCACACCAGGTGAAGTGCATAGTGGTATTTCGTCTGTCTTTACGTTTTGAGTTCAAATTCTGCCGGGGTCGACTTTATCTTTCATCCTTTCGGGGTCGATAAATTAAGCACCAGTTGCATACTAGGGTTGATCTAATTGACTGGCCCCCTCCTGCCAAAATTTCAGTCCTTGTGCCTAGAGTAGAAAAGAATATATAGGCATAGCTACATGACAGGAAGTTTGCTTGGGTATGGGTTCAGTCCACGGTATGGTACCTTGGGCAAGTGTCTTCTATGATAACCAAAGCTTTGTGAGTGGATTTGAATAAACCTGTCACACACACACATACATTTATGTATGTATAAACTTATGCTTGTGTGTGTGTGTGTGTGTGTGTGTGTTTCTTTGTGTTTGTGTTAATCCTTCCTCACCACCACTTGACAACTGGTGTTGGTTTGTTTACATTGTTGTAACTTAATTATTGGGCAGAACGTGACTAATGGAATAATTTTAAAAAATGTACTGGGATCAGTTTGTTCAACTAAACCCTTTAAGATGGTACCTTAATATGGTCACAGTTTATTGACTGAATTAAAAATGTATATATGTATGTATATATAATCATCATCATCATCATTGTTTAACATCTGCTTTCCATGCTTGCTTAGGTTGGACGGTTTGACTGAGAACTGTTAAGCCGGGAGGCTGCACCAGGCCCCAATCTGATTTGGCAAGGTTTCTGCAGCTGGATGCCCTTCCTAATGCCAACTACTCCAAGAATGTGGTGAGTGTTCTTTACATGCCATCAGCACGGGTGCCAATCAGGTGGCATTAGAATCATCCACGCATGGATGGTGTTTTTTACATGCAACTGGCATGCGTGATAGCCAGGCAGCACTGGCATAGGTCATGTTGGAATGGTGCTTTTTACATGCCACCAGCACAGATGCCAGTCAGGTAGCACTGGCATCAGCCCCAGCATCGATTTCACTCGGTTCAACAGGTTTTCACATGCATGACATATCTCCAAACGTCTCAGTTGCTTGTCATTTTCTCAATGAGGCCAAACATTCAAAGGTTGTGCTTCACCACCTCATCTCATGTCTTCCTGGGTATACCTCTTATATATATATATATGTATGTATGTATCTGTAAAAATATGTGACACTTATTCGGTAGCCATGATAAAACTCCAAGTTTCGGATGCTGGGGTGGGAACCCACACCAACATCTCTTCAGTTATCCGGCCATTGAAAATTCATTTTTCACAGGAATTTTCAATGGCCGGATAGCTGAAGAGATGTTGGCGTGGGTTCCCACCCCGGCATCTGAAACTCAGAGTTTTATCATGGTTACCGAATAAGTGTCACATATTTTTACAGATAAATTCCTCTATTTACATAATATCAAGGTCTCTTTCTTTCTTTTGTTGTCCTTTCTATCAATATATATATATATATATGTTAATTATTTAGCAGTGGAAGCAGTATCAACAGCAAAAGTAATCTTTATATCCAGCTTAATGTAGATGTCTCTTGTTATAACACTGAATACTATGTTATTAGTCTGGAGACATCCTCTCATATAAATGCTTCATTCATAAAAGCACACACAGAGATTGTAGCAGACAAGTATCATCTGTCATGGGAAATCATCATTAATTTTTAATAAGCCTGCTGGTTATTTGCTACAGCAGTGTCTGAAAAGATTCTGATATTCTATATATCCTGGTAGTGACATTTGACTGGCAAGTGGTGACTGGATGCCTCCCACTGATGATTTCTGTTCTATATTATATAGGCGCAGGTGTAGCTGTGTGGTATGTAGCTTACTTACCAGTCGTGTGGTTCTGGGTTCAGGCCCACTGTGTAGCACCTTGGGCAAGTGTCTTCTACTATAGCCTTGGGCTGACCAAAGCATTGTGAGTGGATTTGGTAGACAGAAACTGAAAGTTGCCTCTCGTATATATATATATATATATATATATATATATATATATCTATAAATATATATATACATGTTTGTGTGAGTGTATATTTGTGTGTGTTTGTGTGTCTGTGTTTGTACCCCCACCATCACTTGATGACCGATGTTGGTGTGTTTACATCCCTGTAAATTAGCAGTTTGGCAAAAGAGATTGATAGAATAAGTACTAGGTTTACAAGGAATAAGTCCTGGGGTTGATTTGTTCGACTAAAATGTGATGCGCCAGCATAGCCGCAGTCAAATGACTGGAACAAGTAAAAGAATAAAAGAATATAGAATATATATATATATATCATCATCATCATCATCATCGTTTAACGTCCACTTTCCATGCTAGCATGGGTTGGACGATTTGACTGAGGACTGGTGAACCAGATGGCTACACCAGGCTCCAATCTGATTTGGCAGAGTTTCTACAGCTGGATGCCTTTCCTAACACTAACCACTCCGAGAGTGAAGTGGGTGCTTTTACGTGCTACCGGCACGAGGACCAATCTGGTGGTACTGGCAACGGCCACGCTCAAATGGTGTTTTTACATGCCATATGAATCAAGTACCTAAATAGTAAAGCACCAAATTTGGGTCGAAGAAATAGCAATCATATACAAAACAAAACTAGAGGAACTTATATGTACATACCAAAGTACAGGCAGATTAATATTCCAGTTGCATATATAATCACAAGCGCCTGATTGAATATACCACAAGTCTCAAGGCTGTACCGAGGAACACAATCTGCATCAGTTGTATTGTGTTTCCTAGACTTCAGATTCACACTTATTACAGGTTCCGAGTAAGGTGAATGATAAATAAATAGCACCAGATGAAAATTGGTTCATTCCTTACAGCTGTTTCAAACGTGTTTTTTTATATTGATTAATAGAGTTATTACATTATGTAAGAAAAACTGTTTTCTCCAGGTGAATATACACGAATTAAACATCTTAAAAAACAATCCAAGAATCAACGTTATGTGCTACTTCATGATTCTTGGCTAGCTTCAAGAAATCTCTGGTCCATATTTATGCACTCTCCTACATATACACACACACACTACACAGTATACATATATATGTACATATGTATGTATACTATGTGGCATGTGTATGTATGTATGAGTGTGCATAAAAATGGAGCAGAGATTTTTGAATACAGGGTGTCCTTTATAGTATGAAATGGGAAAAGGGAATGAATATGAGGGGAAAAATAAATAAATAAAGCTAAAAAGAATAAATGATAAACTTTGAAAGAATGGAAGAAAAGTCCAATCTAAAAATTATACAAAGCAGCAATCTCGGAGAAAATAAATCGGAGATTTTCTTACGGTTGGCATTCAGTTGGAAGACAGTCATTAAATATATTGCATTGTCAATATACATATGTTATGCTAAACCAGGGGAGAGTGTTAGAGAAACGTTTTATGCAAAAGGATTTTTAACACATTTGTTTCAGTTAGAACACTGAACAAAGAAGAAGAAGAAGAAGAAGAAGAAGAAGAAGAAGAAGAAGTAGAAGAAGAAGAAGAAGAAGAAGAAGAAGGGGGAGGAGGAGGAGGAGGAGGAGAAGAAGAAGAAGAAGAAGAAGAAGAAGAAGAAGAAGAAGAAGAAGTGGAAGAAGAAGAAGAAGAAGAAGAAGTGGAAGAAGAAGAAGAAGAAGAAGAAGAAGAAGAAGGTGAAGGAGGACGAGGAAGAGGAGGACGAGGAGGAAGAACAGAGGCAGAAGCAGTAACAGGAATGCTAAATTTGCCTTAATGTTGTAAATTCAGTATTTTTAAGGATCAGATGGGTGTTAAAAAATGCTCTACATTATACTAAACAATGTAAAATGTGATATTATCAGATTTCTGTATTCATTTTCAACTTAAGTATGTTTTTATAACCGCATCAATAAGTGAAAATTAAACATAATAGCCTTTCTCTTCACTTGATTTCTGTCTGTTTTCTTTGTTTCCCTCTTTCAATTTCTTTATTCAAATCTAATAAGAGAGGATAAAAATAAAAGGCTGAAATTGTTATCAAGAAAGAAAGAAATGTGATTGGAAAAGAAACCGTTTTTGAATTAGAACAGAGAAGGCTTGAGAAGATGTGCTGTAGAAATTTGTGAGTATAAAAAAAAAGCCAATGGATATTAACAAATGTATGAAAGAAAGCTGACTATTTTGGTTTACATACCACCACCACCACCACCACCAACACTGCCTTGCTATTATCCTTGTTGTTGTCAGTGGTGGTATGAGTAGTGGCACCACTGACAGCAATGTCCGCAGTGTCCTTTCCACCACCACCACTACCACCACCACCACCACCACCACTACCACCACCACCACCACCACAGCCACCACCACCACTACCACCACCACCACCACCAACACCAACACCACCATCACCACCACCACCACTACCACCACCACCACCACTGTTGTCAGTGGTGGTATGAGTAGTGGCACCAGTGACAGCAATGTCAGCAGTGTCTTAAGTATTGTATACCAATGATTACATTATTTACAACAGTGGTTCTCAACCATTTTTTGCCTTTGGATCCCTTTGACTCTTATTTTACTCTACTGGGGAGACTATGGAACCTGATGTAGCTCTTCCCCTTGCCAGTTTCTGTCAAACCATCCAACCCATGTCAGCATGGAAAACAGACGTTAAATGTTATTGTTGTTGATGATGATGATGATGATGATGATGATGATGTTGATTGACCTCCAATGCCATTCAATGTATATTCAATGTATATTAAAAAATCCTGTTTAATTAATCCTGTTTAATTAAATACTATTAGGAATTTTATAAAACATTTAGAATATTTTGTGTATTGTAGAAGTATAAGCAATTTATTGCTTATATATTTTGACAACAAAATCTTATGTGAACCCTTAAGGGTCATATGGACCCCAGTTGAGGAACATCGATCTACAAGGTTATTTTACCTGTTTGCCAATGTCCTTCATATAACATGCTGAAATATTCTCTAAGTTGAATGCATTGAATAAAATAGTCTGGAATTGAAACTGAGATGTTCAAAGTTGAAATATCTTTGATCATAGGTCCATTTGCAAAGAGCAAACCTAGGGTTAAATAGCAACTAGAAAAATTACAGCAAGGGTTATATCATCATCATCGTCATTTAACGTCCGCTTTCCATGCTAGCATGGGTTGGACGATTTGACTTGAGGACTGGCAAGCCAGAAGGCTGCACCAGGCTCCAATCTGATCTGGCAGAGTTTCTACAGCTGGATGCTCTTCCTAACGCCAACCACTCTGAGAGTGTAGTGGGTGCTTTTACGTGCCACCGGCACAAGGGCCAGTCACACGGTACTGGCAACGGCCATGCTCAAAAAGGTGTTTTTTATGTGCCACCTTCATGGGGGCCAGTCCAGCGGCACTGGCAACGACCTCGCTCGAATGATTTTCTAAAGTGCCACCAGCATAAGTGCTAGAAGGCGACACTGGTAACGATTATGCTCAAATAGTGCTATTTACGAGCCACTAGGATGGAAGCCAGACGGCTGCTCTGGCAATGAACACACTCAGACAGTGCTGAATGCCTTCCAAATCTTAATTACATTTAAAATTAGTTGAAACATATAGACAGTGTCAACTCGTTAGGGCTTCACTAGGGCTAAGCAGTAATACATAACTAAGACTCAACTGAGGAGCTTCTACTTGGTCATACTACTGGTTAGAAATAGCAGCCAAATATGTCATGAAAGAGTTAAGTATATGTTAATTTATGGTTATAAGTTGCAATCCAAAATCCTTATTTTTAAACTTTGCCTTCTGCTTGTAGAAATTCCATTTGCAGTAGATAAATTCTTCTCCACTGGCATCACTTGCATGCAGAAACATTACCTGATAGAGAAGTGTTTTCTTTTTTCCTTGTACTATATGATTTAGTCAGAAGAGGAAGAAGGGGCAGTGCCTATGATTTTCCTTGGGATCTCCAATAATTTTGGCAGAACGGAAAAAAGCAAGGAAGTTATCTTCAAATGAGAAACTTGCCTTAAATGATTACAGAAGAATAAACTTCTTGAAAATCATTTGAATGATCAAAGGCACTCACCCATGACCTGTCATATCATTGCATTAGTCAATTTTTCCTTTTACTTAAGATAGTGGGGTAGAATTTGAGAGAGATTTGGCTGCTATTTCTAGCCAGTAGTATGACCAAGTAGAAGCTCCTCAGTTGAGTCATAGTTATGTATTACTGCTTAGCCCTAGATCAGCCCTGATGAAGCTGACTTACAAAGGTATTCCAGCTCTAGGGTGTATCATCCAATGTATTCTTTTAAAAGAACTGTAGGATGTGGGTTGAAAAGGATTTGATTCAACGATTGCAAAAAGGTTTTTCCATTATTATGATTAACAGTGGTTGAGGTGATACAATTAATGGTTATTGTTGCTGTTATTGCTGTTTTTAAAGTAATTGGCTTTAGAAAGGGTCTTAGAGTGGGTTGCTCTAGGACGGCCATCAAGACACAGAAACCATGTCAAGGAGGAAAATGGAGCTCATTGCAGCCCTATGGCTCACTGGTTCCCAATCAAACCATCCTGTTCATGCCAGTATTGAAAGCAGATGTCAAATGATGATGATGATGGCAACAACGACAACGATAACGATAAAGTCAATGAAGTTCTTGTGGTGGGGGTGATTACAGTGGTGATGAAATAGGCGATGGTAATGGTTGAGATGGTGATGATGGTGGTGAGGATGGTTGTGTCGTGGTGATGTGGTTATATTGTGGTGGTGGTGGTGGTGGTGGTGATGTGACGGAATTGGTGGTAGTAAGGATGACAGCGGCAATGGTGATGGTGATGGTAGTGGCGCTGCTAATCATGGTTATGGCTGTGATGATAGTATCAGTGCAAGTGGTAGTGGTGGCTATGGTAGTGATAACTGTAGAGTAAGTACTAATGACAGTGACATGGTAGTGGTGTTGGAGATGGTGACAGTGGGAGAGATAGTGGTGATGATGATGATGATGATGATGATGATGATGATGATGATGATGATGATGATGGTGGTGGTGATGATGATGATGGTGATGATGATGATGATGATGATGATGAAAATAAAGGTTGTAAGCAGATGTAACTGATGATTGTGATTGTGATGGCGATAGTGGATTTTATATAAAATAATTTTGTTTTCGTATTACAAGAATTTTAAATTGGTTTTCTACAATCAATGCTTTCTCCCTGTAATGTTGTTGTTCCTATTATTCCTCTTGTTGTGATTGTGCAGGAGGTAGTTATTTCTATTCCACATTTTTATTATATCACTGCTCCAGTTAGTTTTGTTGTTGTTGCTTTTGTTGTTGATATTGGTGATTTTTTGCTTGTTTTTTTTTCCATCTTTTCTCTTTTTCCATTCTGTTGTCGCTATTATTTAAGCCACCAAGTCAGACCTGACCAATCTAACCAATGATTATAACCAAAGGCATTGAACCATGACGTTTTCTGCTCTTTTATGCGGATCTAGGACTACATTACCCAATGTGTTTTACCTTTTCTTAGATAGTAAAGTATGATTTGAAAGGGACTTGGGTTTTATTTCTAGCAAACTGAGCAGTCATACAGAGGTTCTCTAATTTCCATTCTATTTATTCATTGTGGAATTTGTTGCAACTTGTAGATATTTGCAAGTCTAGCTGCTGTTGCTGCTGCTGCTGTTACTGTTGCTGTTGCTGCTGCTGTTGCTGCTGTGATTACTGCTACTGCTGCTATTACTGCTGCTGTTGCTGCTGCTGCTGTTGCTATTGTATTTTTCTTTTCTTGTTACTCATGTTACTATTACTGGACTCACCTGTGTTTGTGCCACGTAAAAAGCACAAAGTCCACTCTGCTTAGTGGTTGGTGTTAGGAAGGGCATCCAGCTGTAAAAATCCTGCCAAAATAGTCACAGAAGTTTGTTGCAGGCTCTTGTGGTACCGTCACACCCATGCCAGCATGGAAGACAGATGTTAAATGATGATGATGATGATGATGATGATGATGATGATGACTCTTTATTCCTTATTTGCTCATTATCATCATAAACACCAGCACCAGTACCACCACCACCATCATCATCATCATAAACACCAGCAACAGTACCACCACCATCATCATCATCATCATCATCATCATCATCGTCATCATCATCATTATCATTATCATCATTATCATTATCATCATTTTATTATATTATCATTAAATATTATTTCTCAGAGCTCTTGATCTTACTTGCTCTGTTTAATTCTGTGTGAACAGACAGTAACCTGTTGTCAAAGGTCTTACAGGGCCTCTCAGGGTCTCTTTTCACAGATTATAAGACTTGGTGCTTAGATGTTAAGTATTGAGGAAGATACTTAATACCCAAGGACCAATCTCAAATTATTATCATTATCATTATTATTATTATTGAAAGAGCAATGCATGCCATCAAAGTGACACTGGGGTAAAATATACAAAGCCCAATATACCCATCATGACTACCCATCTGATAAGGGTACACCAGGCACATGCATCACAACCACATGTGCACGACATGGTGATCTTATATCAAGATAAACAGCGCATGACCTAACAGGTGGCACTCAGTTAGAATTATCTTCAGGTCAAGTAGCTCATCCCACTGAAAAGGGCCCTGAATAAAGTTTGTTTAAGGATGTTGGATGAAACACCCATGTTTCCAGAGATGAATTATTCAAACCCCTAATAATTCCTCTCAGGGATACTCTCCCACTACTTCTGCTTGTGATCAGAGATGCACATATTGTCAGCCACTAAGGGACAGGCTCAACTGGTTAAGGTCAAACAACTGACAAGCAAATCTGTGGTACTGAGCAGAATATATGGTGTGGCTCATCGTTTATACTAAGACAAAACAATGTACATGAAAATACTTCCAATCAGTTAAGATCAGAAGCCATGAGAGCCAGTGTGTGGTACTGCATTAGGGTATTTATTATTATTATTATTATTTTATGTTTGACTTTTGCTTTGCATTTGTACAAGTTGGATCCAAGTCTCACCCAGAGACCTCAAGAGACAACAAGTTAGAAGTTCATGTGGGTGTTATGCCTAGGGTACCATATATTTCGATTTGTACATAGTGTTGTTCTAGAGAATGTTTAAGAAACCATAAGAAAATGATGTGTTTGTTTTAAAATTTGAGATCACACAGACAGTATTTTACGTAGGATATGTGCAGTTCCCATGAGCACTATCTTTTGAACTTCAGCCATTTTGGGGTTTCCTGGTATCTGAGCTAGGTAGTAATCAGCCTGTTTCGCTGTCATTATTATTATTATTATTATTATTATTATTATTATTATTATCATTATTATTATTGTTGTTGTTGTTGTTGTTGTTGTTGTTGTTACCTCTGCCTTAGTGAAGGAGGAGGTATTGTTTTTAGTTGTGCTTGTTTGTTTGTCCATGGACAAGATATCTCAAGAACCACTGGATGGATTTGGATGAAACTTTCAGGGATGTTTGGCCTCATAACTGGCACAAAGATCGATCTGGTACCGGACAAGGATTCTGGATTATTTGTTATTTTACTTTACTTTACAATCTTATGCTTACTTTCAAGTCTTTCTCTGATTATCTCCCTTGAAAGCACGCTCATGGTTTCCATGTATGTTGTGGCAGCATTGCTGTTTCCAAAATTTTATTTTCATTTCTCCATTATTAATTTTACTCGTGTCTCTATCTTCGTAGAAACTGCTGGATAAAGAGATCAAACTACATAAACAAATGGCAGCAAAACCGTTCAGAAATTAAATAACACTAAAATATTCAGTAACAATAATAAATATAATTTATACTCTGCAATTTTTAGTTTTACTTATTTTGAATATATCGCTCTTGTTTAAAACCTCTTACCTAATTGACAATTGCAACAATGTTGGTAAACCTCCATTAACAGCACTGTGTGCATGTCCTTTCTGTTTCCTTTCACCCATGGATAAAATTTTCACTATAGACCTTAATGATTGTAAAGACACTATATCAGTGGATAGACTAAAGAAGGCCTTCATAGAGAAAACTGTCCCTGTTCCCACTGTAGATGACACACACACGCACAGCATTACAAACATGGCCCGCACACCCACTTTCATATTCCATGACTACCATTGGGATCGATCAGGTACTGGACAAGGATTCTGGATTACTTTTCCGTTTTCTTTACTAAATTTTTGAGAGCAGTTGTCTTCATTCTTAGTATTCTCGTCTGTGAGAGCAGTCAAGTTTATTTCATTTTAAAAATCATCTCCAGCTAATTGTTGAGAAGACGTTGGTGTTGCTCTGGCACTCTCTGAGTGCTCTTGTTATTATTATTATTATTATTATTATTATTATTATTATTATTATTATTATTATTATTATTATTATTATTATTATTATCATCATCATTATTATATATTTGACTTTTTCTTTGTGTTTGTAATGTTCGTTTTCCATTACTTCTTCTAGCTTGTGTTCATACCATTGTTTGGCTCTCTCAAGGTTTGCTTTACCACACAACAGCCAGTGGACATATCTGGCCACATTGTCGTACAAGTTGACTTCAAATCCCACACAGAGACCTCAAGAAACAAGTTAGAAGTTCAAGTTGATGTAATGACTAGTGTGCCATATATTTGGTTTTGTACAGAGTATTGTTCTAGAGAATGTCTGTCAAAACTAAAGTAAATTAGAAGCTTGTTTTGAAAGTAATTTGATAAGATGATAGTGTGATGTTAAGATGACAGTAAAAAGTGTTTGCTGTTATGTACATTTAAAGTATTTTGACACTGCTTACGTATAATATATTTTTGAGATTACATAAACAATATTTTACGTAGGATATGGACAGTTCCCATGAGCACTATTTTTTTAATTTCTTCCATTTTGGGATTTTGTGGCATCTCAGCTAGATAGAAATCAGTCCCTTTTGCTATCATTCCTAGGGTATCTATGACAATAGGTATTCTTTTAGTCTTGAGGTTCCACATTTTTCCAATTTCTATTTCAAGATCTTTATACTTGCTCAGTTTTTTGGTAGGTCTTGACAGATACATTTATGTCGATCGGGAGAGTCATATTGACGAGGAGGCATGATTTTTGTATGAAGTCCTTCAGTATAATGTCAGGTCTATTTGCATTTCTCTTTCTGTCAGTTTAAACAGTGAAGTTCCAAAGAAGTGACATGTAGCCATTTACAAGCACTGGCAGTGGTTTGTGTTACCACCAGTTTTTATCATGGGGTAGGTCCAAGTCTTTGCAAATTACCCAGTGAATATACTGTGCTGCCCTATCATGCCTGTTGAGATACTCTGTAGGTGCAAGAAGACTGCACATGGAGACAACATGATCAATAGTTTCATTTTGTTGTTGACATACACAACATTTTGGGCTACTGCCATTCTTTAAAATGTTGGCCTGGTAGCTTCTTGTAGGTAGGGATTGATCTTGGGCTGCTATGACAAACCTTTAAGCAAGAAGACACTAATCATTGATGGGTATGGGTTTGTCAACATTGGCATTATTAGCTCTCTTTGGGTATTTGTCATTGAGAGGTTTTTCTTGCCATTTATCAGTAAGAATATCTAAGGCAGCAGTTTTAGCATGGGTTTTCATATGCTTAGCTTTTTCTCTGTTTGTTTGCAGTATGACTAATTCTGGGATTTGCAGTATTTGAAATTCACTTAGATATTTCTTTGCCTGTCTTGTTACTGAGTAAGATGTTTTCTTGTTTTCATGCTTTAAGATAAGTTTTAGCATCCAGTCATCTGAGTTTTTCAGGTAGGTGTTTAGACCAATTGTGGCAGGAACATTGTGCAAGGTAACTATTTCTGGGCATGGCGACTATTTTGAAGGAGATGATGTTAAAACCTAGGTAAATAAGTTATTTTATATTGAACATAACTAGTCGGGGAACCTTTTGATACCACCTCATAGCTAATCCATGCTGGGCCAATATTTTGTTTTTTATGATGAGCAGTTTTCAAGTATCATACAGTTTATAGATAACTGGTACTGGCAACCATATGAGTTTCTTTTGCACCCTTTTTGTTCAAGAGGAAGAATGTTGTTTTGGTCGAGAAATTGGTACATCCTTTCAGTGAGTATGGATGTAAGTATTTAATACATAGTTGTCAAACAAGTGATTAACCTGTAGAATTTTTTTGTATTTTGTGTCACTCATTTTAGGGAGTAGGTATGTTATTCCTAAAATGAGTCAGTTTGAAGTTTTGGGGGTTTTCTGATGGTGTCAGAAAAACATTCCATTAATTGGCAATGTGATGATGAGAGGCTGTTAAGCCAGAAGTTTGAGATTTTGTCATGTCCAGAAGACTTTCACTTTAAATAGGGACTGAGTTAATTCCCGCATTGTAATATCCTCTTGTTCATGTTCTTCAATCTCATTTATTCTTTCTTCTTCTCTCCTTACCTATTCAGCTTCCTCATTAAATTCCTTTTTATCACTCCATATGCTTTCCCAAAATGTTACTACTTCTTTCATATGAGGTGGGTCTTTTATTTTGATTGAATTTTTCTCCAAATCTCTGTAGAAATTCTTACCATCTGTTTTAAATATCTTATTTTGTCTATAAAATTTGTTTCTCTTTTCATACCTGCATAAACATTAGGCCTTAACCTGAACTTTTTGTTTAACCATCTCTTTGGCTCTCAGGATTTCATTCATGTTTTTCAGATTGTACTATCATTTCATCTTTCTATCCATTCTCATCTTTACATTATTTCCTTTGGAGAGTTCATCTAAGATCAATAATTGCCAACAGCTTTCAATTTCCTTATTCATGTGCTCTTTCCACCTTGGCTGCTTGTGTGCTTTTTTGGGGAGCCTTTTTCTTTATTTTGACACCCATTTTTTTAATGGAAGCAATAGATGTTCAGTATATAAAATCGTTTAATGAAGTGAAATCTGTCTCAGTCTCAAGGAGAAGCTGCTTCAAGGCATAGTAATATATTTTGACCATACAGTAATTTGAATTAGTGTTCTGAGACTTTGGTAATCGATTTCTCTCATTCATTTCTAGATGTTTAGAAATGCTTAGCTCTCTCAAGATATCATATTTTGCCACGAGTATTTTTTTAAGGAGTTGGCAGAATTGCTAGCACACTGGGCAAAATGCTTAGTAGCATTTCATCTGTCTTCACATTCTGGGTTCAATGCTATTGAGGTCGACTTTGCCTTTCATTCTTTCAAGGTTGATACGATAAGTAGCAGTTGAGCACTGGGGATTGATATAATCAACTTAGCTTCTCTGAAATAGCTGGTCTTGTGCCAAAATTTGAAACCATTATTATTATTATTATTATTATTATTATTATTATTATTATTATTATATGAAAACTCACAGCTTATTTTGCTGGGTATGATGTCCTAGCAGGCAGACTAAGGTGACACTTGTTTACTGGTCATGCTTCAAGAACCCTGCAAAGAATTCATGCAGTTGCAAGTAATGCAGATTTTTTTTTTTTTTTTGTAGGTATTCTACCTTTACACTTGCACCGATCTTTTTCAGCCATGTTGGTAGCTGAGTGCTGATACTTCCAAGTACACCAATAACTATTGTTATCACATCTACTCTCTTCCTCTCTTCATTGACCACAACCTTCATACTTCCCACTTTAAATCGTCATAGTTGTTTATTTTTCTGTCTTCTTTCACATTGATCCTGTTGTCACTGGGGCATGCTATGTCGATTATCATACATTATTATTATTATTATTATTATTATTATTATTATTATTATTATTATTATTATTATTATTATAAGGAATTTTCATTTCATTAATGTTTATCAATTCATTTTATCTCCCATCACCCATGACTCCTATTCTCCCTTTACTGTTCATATTCATATTCAATCCCTTTTCCTATCATTCCCTTATTATTCTTACATATTTTTTACTAATGATAATGCTAGTATTTTACTTATTTTTTGCTCTTGTTGCTATTGCTGTTGTATTTATGTTTTTGCTATATTGTTTCTGTTGTAAGCATTACCAGTAAGACCAAAAGTCTTATTTGAATTTTGCTCAATTGAAACTATGTAGATTATTGATTTCCATATTTTAAGGAAATATAACAGAGCTTGTAGACATGACAGAGCAATGGACAAAAAACATTCATTAGCATTTGGTTATTTATTTATTATTATTATTATTATTATTATTATTATTATTATTATTATTATTATTATTATTATTATTATTATTATTATTATTATTATTATTACTATTATTATTATTATTATTATTATTATTATTATTATTATTATTATTATTATTATTATTATTATTACTGTTACTATTATTATTATTATTATATTTGTTGTTGATTATGTTTTATTCCTGCCTAAGAACTGAAGTTAAATACTTTCACGTTTGACTGTGATTTTCATTCTTGAGTTGAAAACTAGTTAAGCTGATTTTATTTATTTATTTATTGCTTAGTACCTGGTCAGTCCTGAACAAACAGATCTAAGATCAAAAGCATTTGGTGATCCTTCATAAAGCAGCCATAAACTTAGCTAAAGAATAAATAAGCAAACATTATCCAGAACAACAGTCTATAATATCAAATACCTGTCATAAAATTCTACCGAACATGTGTCACTAGATGGTGAGCTTTAATATTTCAGCACTGCGATTAGGGACTTCAAGCATACGTGCCTGATAGCTTCCAGAGCATTGTTTTGATTTTTGAAGAAATAAAATGGCTACAAAGAAAGTTAAAGAACTAGAAAAAATGAAAGAATTAATAACTGGTAATAATCAGCCATAAAAGGTTCCTGATTTTTTTTTTTTGTGAAATTTCCAATAATGTGTTTGTAATTTTTTCTGTTAAAATCCAGAAACTTAAATCTAATAATGGCAGTGTGTGAAATTCCGAATGATTAATTTGTACATATTTTTTTTATTAAAAATCTAGAAACTGAAATAAAATGATTGCACATCCCTGAATCATAAATTAATCCCACTGATGCAAAGAAACTCAATTGAACATTCATGATCAATTATCTCCTCCATGATTCTTACAGATGTTTAGTGGGGTTCTACATTCAGACATTTCTTCAATATATGAAAAACAAAATACACGAAGCATCTTCCCTTTCATTTTATTGCTAATTATCACTGAGTAAAAGAAAAGGTCTCTTTAGTTCCATTTTCCAGTTGATTATAAGTGATTATCAATTCTTTCACTTTCATATAGGCTATTGTATATACTCATAAATAAAAGGATATCTTACTTTTTAAAACAAACAACACCAATTTGAAGACAAACACAGATATGAATATAGACACACACATACAATAAACTTGTTCACAGTTTCCAACTACCAAGTTCCACTTAAATGGTATTAGTAAACCTTATATACCTTTCCATTTTTAAGACTGCTGCTCTGTAAATTAACTGAGAAGTACCGAGCGGTCATTTATGACTGCTTTTGCTTTTTACTTTTTAATTTCTATGACTGTATCAAATGTGCAATTGTGCAATTATGAGCATCATTTTGTATGTATATATGTGTATGCATATATATATATATATATATATATATATATATATATATATATATATATATATTTATATGTATATATATATATATATATAAATACACACACACACACACACACACACACACACACACACATAACATGCGTTTTCTCCAATCCTTAAATTCTTATATATATATATATATGTATATATATATATATATATATATATATATATATATATATATATATATATATAAATAAATACATGCATATATATACCATGTAAAGGCTCTATCATTGGTTTAATGATGTACCAGTGATATATTAAGGTCAGTTTATCAGGCCATATTGCTTTTCTTCCATTATCCAGTCTGTTTTCGTATCTCTGTTGGTCTTGTTTAGCTGTCAGGTAAGCCTTGCTCAAGCAGTAATAATGAAAGGCTTTCCAGCTGCAATCAATCTGTGTTTCTGTGTATATCTACGACTGCATTATCTAACATGGCATTTCTTTTCTCAAGACAGTGAAGAGTGTTCAAATGTAATTTGGTTGCTATTTCTTGAAGAAATTGAGTGATAATGGAGAAGCCTTACATAGATATGTAAGAGAAGAAAAATTCCACAAAATACAAGGTGGTAAGTATGACTGATGAAACAACCATATTGGAAATAGCCTCATAAATTGACTCTTTCTGCCTCTGTGTTCTGGAACTGACCACTACAATGCCTGATAAGGCAAACATTATCTGAACACAATTGCTGCAGAGAGCTTTAAATAATGAATTTTTTTTATATAATAAATCAAACTTTCCATCAATCTCTACCTATAGCTGAAATATGGCTTTTGATTTATTTTGATTAAAGAGGTGTTCCAGCAAAATGAGGGAATTTTCTACTGCATAAATATCTTAAAAGAAATGTTTCACATAACCTTATATAAGAATAAATCAAAGTTTCATGAAATGTATAGTAATTCAATTCCTATGTAGAAATAGAATCTAAGAGCTATTAAGGTAATTTATCATGATCAAAATCTTTTATATTTAATGAAAATCCTTTCTTCTCTTATAAAGATTCTGAAACAAGTTCCAAAACCTTCCGGATTTGTGTTTTAATACTTTTCATTTTAAGAGAAATACTTTATTAATTTCAAGCCAAATGTATTATTCTTTTCACGCTTTTATCAGATTTAGCTATTGGTCTGCAGTTATGCTGCAGTACCACCTTCAACGGTTTCTATTTCATTATATTGACTCCAATAACATATCAATCTCATAAGATATTGTAGAGAAAGCCAATACAGAAATAACTACCTCAAGGTGTTTTTATTCAGCTAAGGCCAACTCATATGCATACAAAATGCAAAAACAAATGCCCCCCCCCCCCCCACACATCCATGCATGTATGCTAACTATAGTCTTCCATTGAGTTTCCTACACAGAAACTTTTCTTAGAGAAACTAGGGCGGCGAGCTGGCAGAAACGTTGGCACGCTGGGTGAAATGCTTAGCTGTATTTCATCTGCCGTTACGTTCTGAGTTCAAATTCTGCCGAGGTCGACTTTGCCTTTCATCCTTTCAGGGTCGATAAATTAAGTACCAGTTATGCACTGGGGTCGATGTAATTGACTTAATCCCTTTGTCTGTCCCTGTTTGTCCCCTTTATGTTTAGCCCCTTGTGGGCAATAAAGAAATAAGAAACTTTTCTTAGAGAGCATTAGTCAAGTTAAGGGTAAGATAGAAGAGACTTGAAGAAAATGGCGTACATCAAAACAGACTTCTTATTGTGGACCACGTTTTTGACTCAGCTGAGGAAAATTCTAATTAGCAACTTTAATGAATTATTATGCTAAATATGTTATGATTAATTTTAATAAAAAGTAATTTTTATGTACATTAATTATTGTCATAAGAATGATTTTCATTTGACTAACATCTGTTGTTGTTATGTAGACCTATATTAGCCATTATTGAGCAGACCTGAGGCCAGAAGCATTCTGGGATCATGCTTTCTCTTCTGACATTTTTTTTTTCTGAAATTACTTTATTTACTTTGTCCTTTATTTTTAAACATTGGTGCAGGAGTAGCTGTGTGGTAAGTAGCTTGCTTACCAACCACACGGTCCTGGGTTCAGTCCCACTGCGTGGCACCTTGGGCAAGTGTCTTCTACTATAGCCTCGGGCCGACCAAAGCCTTGTGAGTGGATTTGGTAGATGGGAACTGGAAGAAGCTTGTCATATATGTATATATATATATGTATGTGTGCATATGTTTGTGTGTCTGTTTGTCCCCCCAGCATCACTTGACAACTGATGCTGGTATGCTTGTGTCCCCATAACCTAGCGGTTCGACAAAAGTGACCGCTAGAATAAGTACTAGGCTTACAAAGAATAAGCTCTGGGGTCGATTTGCTCAACTATAAAGGTGGTGTTCCGGCATGGCCGCAGTTAAAGGGATGAAACAAGTAAAAGAATATGTGATTTTGAAGGAGATTTTATTGTTCTTTCTACCATGATGGTGATGATGATGATGACAACGATGATGATGAGAATTGCAATTTTAAGCTGGTTGTTACTTGAACAATACATTTGGTAAAACACATTAAAGATATTAATTATATTATGAGTATGCTACATGGCAGTGAGACATGGGCTGTAATAGCCAGCCAAGGACATGCGTAGGCTTGAAAGAAATGAAGCCAGTATGCTTCGCTGGATGTGCAATGTTCATCAGAGTGTAAGCATCTTGAGAGAAAAGTTGGGATCAGATATGGTGCGCAAGAGAGATGACTGCACTGGTATGGTCACGTGATGCATGTAGATGAGGACAGCTGTGTAAAGAAGTGCTGATCTCTAACTGTGGAGGGAACCTTTGGTAGCGGTAGACCCAGAAAGACATGGGATGAGGTGGTGAAGCATGATCTTTGAACTTTGGGCCTCACGGAGACAATGATTAATGACCAAGACCTTTAACGATGTGCTGTGAAATCATAGTTGTGGCTGGCAGTGGTGTCACGTTACTGGTACCCATGCTGGTAGCACGTAAAGAGCACCTTTTGAGTGTTAGGTCTCACTGGGGCAAAGTGGGTGAGCTCCCTTTAAGTGTTTGGCCTCAAGGAGGCAATGACTGAGACCCTTGGCATTACGTTGTGGTTGAGAAGAAGACCCATCAAGCCAAGTGAAATTGGAGTTGTGGCAGATATTGGTGTCACGCAAATGGCACCCATGCTGGTGGCACATAAAAGCACCCATTACACTCTTGGAGTGGTTAGATTTAAGAAGGGCATTCAGCTGCAGAAACCATGCCAAATCAGACTGGAGTCTAGTGCAGCCTTCCAGCTTACCAGCCCTGGTCAAACCATCCAACCTATGCCAGCATGGACAACGGACGTTAAATAATGATGATGATGAAGATGATGATGATGATGATGATGATAGTTATAGTTATTTTAGCTGTGTTAAACACAGCCATTCATATAAGCCACAAGCCAAACAAATGCATTTCCAACATTCTTGAGTTTATTTCTATTAAACTACAAAAGGTGGTGATCTCCAGCTTAAGATCTCATGAGTTTTGGAGAATATGGAGTTATCCCTTGGTCACTACTATTCTTAAGTCTGCTATGGACTGGAATGATAGTATCAAGGAGTCTCTGTCAGAGCTGTCTTATCAGCAGTATAGGCCCCTGGGTAAATCAAACACTGGGTTTTATAGGATATATTTATTGACAGTAAACCACAGCACATATAGATCACAGAGGTAATATTTATCTCCACTTAATTGTGGATGTTCTATCGGAACAAACTATACTGCAGTAAATACTATGAGAGAAACTCTCCTATTGGCTTCTGATGCCCAATGCATCCTTGTTTATAGTGCTAGAGGGGAGGGAAATCTTTACCATTAGTTTATGTATTTGATAAAGATATACCATCTTGGTGCTGGCGGTGAATATTTGTAATGTTTGCATAGTGTGTATGTGTGTGTGTGTGTGTGTTCGTGAGAGAGAGAGAGAGGGAGAGTGTGTGTGTGTATGCGTGAGAGAGAGAGAGAGAGGGAGAGTGTGTGTGTGTGCATATGTGTGTGAGTGTGTGTGTTTGAGAGAGAGAGTGTGTGTGTATGTGTGTGTGTGTGTGAGTGTGTGTATGCGTTTGTGTGTGAGAGAGTGAGTGTGAGTGTGCATATGTGTGTGTCCATGTGTTTCTCTGTGTGTGTGTGTGTGTGTGTGTGTGTGTGTGTGTGTATGTATGTGTGCATGCATGTGTGTGTGTATCTTTCGTTGAGGTGCATTGTTGAAAAATATACAAATCAGCAGCACAGCTAAAACTGGTGATTCATAAATGAATTCACTTATGATATTTGTTCTGCAATGAATTACAATTCCTCATCATACTCCTCAACAGAAAAGCAATGATTGGTCCATTGGAAATCTACTACCAACTAAGTTATTGTTCACAGATTGTGATATAAAATATATAGAAAATAGATATCAAATATGACAATATATTGACACATGAAAAAATAAACAGGGGTGAGTTTTATTAATGTTGTTAAGTCATTCTGATCTTTCACTCACAAATAGCTGGTACTATGTCTATAAAGTAAATGAAGATAAACAGATAAAGTAGCTCCAAGTTATCACCAGTTATATTATTTAAGTATTGGCTTAAATTGAATATCCAAGTTAAATGGCATTAAACTTTTATGAAATTTGTAAATAATTTGATGTTAAGCTGACATTTTTTCACAAGATAATGGATCTTAAACATTTTAGTATTTTAGATTCATAAAAGATCTATCAACACATTACATTGTCACTATAGATGAGATTTAATAATACATCAAAATACTAAAACATCAGAATTTTCTGAAAAGGTTTAGAGATTTTCATTATTTAAGCATAATGATTCCACTTTTTGATTAAATCTAAAAACTTTGATGAAAGCAAATCTGAATCATTGCGGCTTCATTGGATGGAAGTTGCAGATTTTGAAATGCAGTTTATTGAATTAAAAAAGCTTGCAATTAAAGTCATCAAAGTTTAAAGATCTATAGATTGCACTAAAAGTTACCAAGAAACACTAAAGAATCTGTACATAGAATTGCTGGTTATCTCTTATAGAGAATTTATTTGAAGAAAATTATAGTTGCAGTTATTTCAAAAAAGGAATCTGTCGAAGATTAAACAGATATATTCACACATTAAGCGAATTCTTTCTTCTTGCAGCTAATTAACTTCTGGATATTGAGAGTCAAGTGTGTAACTCAAAAGTATCCAAGTATCTGCTAATATCAGAAAATACACCGACTAGTAAAATCAGAGATAAAGACAAGAATAAGACAGCTATTTCCTTCTCTACTTTCAATTAATTTTAATAGTAATTTTTAAAGTGGTTCTGAAAGAGTTAACATACTTTTTTAGTTGAGGCCTTTAATTGTGGCTTCACTTTGAAAACAATTTGGGTCACTGTTTAAAATTATGCTTATGATAAACAAGTATGGCTGTTTGTGGTTAAGAAGTTTGCTTTGTAGCCACATGGTTTTAGGTTCAGTCCTACTGCATGGCACTTTGGGCAAGTGTCTTCTACTATAGCCATACAGCCTTGAGCTGACCAATACATTTTGTTGACAGAAACTGAGTAGAAGCCCTTCATATCTCTATAGACAGTTGTCCTTATCCATATGCATTACATGTCCATGCCACTGCAGTCTTCTTTCTTGAAAAACATCTGTTTCCTCTTATAACATGTGCACATAGTTCATTTGTACTAATTCTTTCAAGTACACACACATTACACATCCAATGGGGCATATTCACCACATTTCTTTCCAGTCCCCTCAAGTCCTTTGCATTCAAGGCCCATATCTCACAATTATGTGGCATTGTACTTTAACACATGCAACATAAAATTTCTCACACACTCTTCCACAGCAAACCAAACTACGTCTCTACATCTCTTCTCTTCCTCACATTTCTACTTCATGCACTAGGTTTACCTCCCAGTCCCCAATCCTGTCCTCTTGGCCCTGTGCCACAGTATCATTGCTCTCTACTAGCTTCTGACCTGTATGTTCCACCGATGCCCTGTCTCACTGTATCGTTGTGTATGCCTGACACTTTGCCACCATCTCTATCCTGCTGTTTCTCAGTCTCTCTCTCTCCCTCTCCTTCTCCTGCACTTCCTTCAGGTTGGATAGCCATGTATTTTCTTTGTGGCAGCACACCTGTTTCTGTCTCTCTGCCTCACTATGACCTGTCATAATCTGACACAAGATCACATCTCCAATGCCCCCCTCCCTTCTCAAAAAAAGCTCCTTTTTATCTGTCTTGCAAGTACTTGGTGACCCTCTCAGTGCAGGTGCCCCTTAAAAGCACCCAGTCCACACTATAAAGTACTTGCCATTTGGAAGGACATCCAGCTGTAAAAACTTCACCAAAACTGACCTCGCCTGTGCTTGTGCCATGTAAAAGGCAGTAAGTCCACTCAACTGAGTGGTTGGTGTTAGGAAGGCGTCGAGCTGTAAAATTCTTGCCAAAAAAGTCACAAAAGTCTAGTGCAGGCTTCTGTCTGGCTGGTTCTTGTCAAACTATCCCACCCATGCCAGCATGGAAGGTGGACATTAAATGATGATGATGATGATACACACACACACACACACACACACACACACACACACACACACACACACACACATACACACACACATATGTGTATGTATGCATGTATGTATATGCAGCCACCTTTATTATTTTATAATTTTCAATTAACATTTTGCTGAACCATCCATTGATTCTTATGGTAAAATCTATGTACTGGTGGGTAGGATTTTTCTTAACTATCAATGACTGAGTAGTACCACTGATGAGCTTTAATTTCAAGCAAAATTGGCTTGCCAATATAGTACCTTTGCTCACTATGGAGCAGTTAACTTCCTTGTCAGTACATAGATATATGCTATGCTTGTGGCTATAAGGGTCATTGGCTCTTATTTCTTTCAATATAGGTGCTATCCTGCACCATCAGTCACAGTTAGTGACAATTGAACTTTTCCTTTTTGGTTTTATATTGTGTATAGCCACCTTTATTTAAATAGTGGTTGGAATAGCCTCATTAGGGGATAAAAATATCCAATGAATTTCTGGTTCATTGCTTATCATTTTTTTGTGAATAGTAATATTCATAAAATAATAGGTTTAAGTATAAATCTTGGTTTATAGATATTCAAATTAGAATTCAGAAAATGGAGATGTAGCATTAATGAAATTTATTAACTGCAAAAATTCAACATATTCTCTTACAGCTGTTTCAATTTTGCCCAAAGAACAAAATTCCAGTAATTAAATCATTGTATTGAGCAAAATCTTGTTAGAGTAGTAGAAAAGACAACAGTTAGATTGTTAGATGTAATGTTTCCAAATCGAATTTTAATAAGTATATGTGTGTGTATATACATATATATATATATATATATATATATATATATATATATATATATATATATATATATATATATATATATACATATATAACAGATTTTGTTTGTACAATTAGATGTATGACTGCTATTGGCGAGTTTAGTGCTCTGTGTAGAATATTATCATCCAGTTTGCTTCCAGTATACTAGTGTGGTTACTACTGTACTTAGTAGTATTGCTGGATATGACATTCATAATTTCCCATACACACACACACACTTTATGTATGTGTGTGTGTGTTTGTATGTACGTGTATTTGTGTGTGTGTGTGTGTGTGTGTGTGTGTGAATGAATAACAAGAATAAAGAAGAAAAGTGAAAAATGCATTACTAAATGTATTGACTATATTGCGCTGCTTGCTGGTTGAGAATTTCACATACACTTAGCATAGCAACTATAACACAAATATAGATATTGAACCACATTCTTTTGCGACATTCCTAACAGATTAAATTTTGGTGAATACCAGGACAGACAGATGATTCCAAGTAGCATACATTTAATTTTGCTCTATCATTGGTCACTTCCACCATAATGTACAATAACTGACTGTGAATAGCAAGTTTGAATAAACAAGAGATTATTTGCTTATGATTATGTTTAATATTACCAGTGCTTCTTTACAAATGTATGCTAAATCAGAAACATGCAGCTGGACTAAGACTACTTTTATGCCGAGGATAATCTTCAGTTTGAAATTTCTTTGCAGTAAATATTGGTGCAGCTTTAATAAAAAAAGATAAAGAAATGGATGTGACTGGATGGGATGCATGTCTCTTTCACTTCTTGATACAAACATGTATACGTACATACATACATACATGCAGGCAAACACACAGACACACATGCACACACACACACACACACACACACACACACACACACACACACTCCAGGCCAGAAGGATGCCAAGAAGCAGACCAATTTGGAAAAGAAGGATTTGGAAGCTTAAAGACCCTTCATATAGTCAAAGATTTAGAGACATCCCAATCGAGAAATTTGATGAGAAGAAGAAGGTACAGATTTGTGACATAGAGGGCAACTGGAAATTCTTGTGGGATAGCTTGTTGAGTGCCACAGACCAAATTGGCGACTGGTGCAAAGTCCCATCCAGACCTAGGGTGATGTGGTGGTGGAACGATACTGTAGACAGGCCCATTAGAATAAAGAGACAGGTCTGGTAGGCCTGGAAGAGTTGTATATATATATATACACACACACACACATATATATATATATATATATATATATATATATATATATATAATTAACATAATAGGGTAAAAATTCGATATTAATTAATATCAATTTAATACCAGGAAACTAGCACATTAAAAGAATCAGAAGGTTCAGGAAAAAAAAATTTTCGAGATCCTAAAAGGATTATAGTACTTGTGTATATAAAAGTGACCAGTAACTGGTCTGTTAATATGCTAGAAAAAGATCACTTAAAGAATTCTCAAAGAAAGATTCAGTGGAGCAAAAACAAGTGGGCGAGACCAGTGAAAATTATAAATACCTCGGTTATCTGTAGACTATAGTTTCAAAATCAATACTTCCAAATTAAAGTATCTATTTATCATCAGTACAAATTGCCAATATTATTATAATTGAACAGAATCTCGTGCTAGTTGTCTCCAACCAGTGAAAACGTGCATGTGATTCTATCCATTATAAAGATTAAAATTCAAAATTCTTAGTTTTGGCGCGCTGAATCTGGAAATATCTCTGCAGAAAATAATTTCTGCTTTGAATTTACCAACTTTGAGAAATGTGATTATGGTTAATTAACATAATAGGGTAAAAATTCTTTAAGTGATCTTTTTCTAGCACATTAACAGACTAGTTACTGGTCACTTTTATATACACAAGTATATATATATATATATATATATATATATATATATATATATATATATATATATATATATATATATATATATCGCCTTCCTGGCACTTGTGCCAGTGGCGCGTGAAAAGACATTTGAGCGAGTTCATTGCCAGTACCGCTGGACTAGCTCCTGTACAGGTGGCACATAAAATACACCATTTCGAGCGTGGCTGTTGCCAGTACCTCCTGACTGGCCTTCGTGCCGGTGGCACGTAAAAGCACCCACTACACTCTTAGAGTGGTTGGCGTTAGGAAGGGCATCCAGCTGTAGAAACTCTGCCAAATCAGATTGGAGCTTGGTATAGCCATCTGGTCCACCAGTCCTCAGTCAAATTGTTCAACCCATGCTAGCATGGAAAGCGGACGTTAAACAATGATGATGATGATGATAATGATGATACATACACATACATATATATGGAGGCCCTCAGCGCCTAATGGAGTCATAGGGGTGCCATTGTATCATATGGCATGCCTTAACAAGTTTATACCAGGGAACCCCGTTCCTCTCTCTGTCTCCAGATCTGTATATGTCAATTTCTCCCAGAAAAGAGACAGAGAATTGCTGGCACTCTGTTATTGAGCCCGAAAGTTTAAAAATACAAATGTGACTTGGAGGGATTTGAACTCAGAATGCAGAAAGCCTGTTAACTGACTATCATGCATACACATACATGCACGTGCACACATACACACACACACACATGCACGCACATACACACACACACACACATGCACGCACATGCACACACACACACACGCACACACACACACACACACATCTATATTTATATATGTGGTTGTTATATACAAAAGATTGTGATGATGTAAGGCTTAGTACTGGCACACTTATATAATTAAATACACTTCATGGTTTCCTGCAGCTATTCGAGAGGATGGCAGCAATCTTTAGCTGATATGAAGCAGAAGAGGAACTGATATGGAATTAATTACATAGTTAACTGAACACATATGAAATACACCCTAAACACTTTAGTATAAGCTTCTATTGAGTATTATCTAAATCCTATTACGTAAACGTTTTTACATAATGGAAATGGAATATTTGCAAAAAGGTATCTTCTGTGTGAAGAACATAAAACTCAGTGCAGACTACCAAACTTACTCAATCTCATCCCTCAGAAAAAAATGTAGAAAGATACAACCCTGATATAAGTGCAGAAATGCCTGTATGATAAAATGTTTGCTTCCCAACCACATGGTTCAGTGTCACTCCACTGTGTGGCACCTTGGGCAAGTGTCTTCTATTATAGACCTGACTAAAGTTTTGTGAGAGGATTTAGAAGATAGAAACTGAAAGAAGCCAGTTTATATATATATATATATATATATATATATATATATATATATATATACACACATACATATACACATATATATATATAGATATAGATATAAATATCGCCATCCACTTTGGAGAAAAATTTGTAGTTTGGAATCAGTAGTTCTTTGACTGCTATTTCTAAATTTTCAGTATGTTGGAGAAGCAACTCAATTGCTAATCCCTGTATATTTATAATGATAAATAGTTTTACCGATAAAGGTTTTTTTCATACTGAACTACTTGGCAGAATTGTTAATTATTAATTCTATTATTAATTGACGATTCTCTGCCCTTATTCTTGTATATTTTATATTTGATATCTCTAAGTTGGATGGCTAAACCGTAATCCCTTCCACACAGGACTTTTTTTCATACGGGACTATTTGTGACGCACATGGAATAGATTTCTTTGAGGTGAGGTGCCTGAACTCGCTAGCCGATGAATTCGTAAGTGCCTTTCTTATCGTTGATTTTTGGTGTCGCATGGCCAAAAATTACCGTGAATTTTTTTAGAGACACTTTCAAATTTATCAGAATATTGAGGCTGAAGATTGGAGTAGTGAAATTTCCATTCACTTAACCATGAAACGATTCGTATCCAATTAACTAAAGGCTTGGTTTGTTTACGCTTTTCCCTCCGGTTTTTTTGTTCTATGTGTGCCATAAATATCGCCATCCACTTTGGAGAAAAATTTGTAGTTTGGAATCAGTAGTTCTTTGACTGCTATTTCTAAATTTTCAGTATGTTGGAGAAGCAACTCAATTGCTAATCCCTGTATATTTATAATGATAAATAGTTTTACCGATAAAGGTTTTTTTCATACTGAACTACTTGGCAGAATTGTTAATTATTAATTCTATTATTAATTGACGATTCTCTGCCCTTATTCTTGTATATAGATATAGATAGATAGATAATATATAAATATGTGCATATATCCATACATATATGTACATACTTCCATATATATGTATATATACAAGCATATATGGGTACAGGACATCAACAAAATATGGACAGAATGAGAAATGAGAACATAAAAACAAAAACATAGAAAACGAAAATTTTTCGAACAAAAAACAAACAAACAAACCAAGAAATGAGACAGGCAACATAAAGAACATTCCCTTCATCAGTTGTACCCTGTTTTATCTGCTCTGTGTTTCGATAGTAAGGACAAGATGTGACTTCGTTAAAACAGTCCTTCCCGCAAAGCTAATTAAATAAAATTTGGGTTTTTTTGCGGAGGGTGAAAGTGGTAACAAAAACGGGATGGTGAGGACCAAACAGTAAAAACGAATGTTGAGGGCTGTTAAGCCAAGACGATGTGAAGTGTTGAACGCTGGAAAAACGAGCTTTGAGAAGAGACAAATAAAAGCACGTCTTGTCTTTAGGAAGGAAGTAGAAGTGAGTCATGTGTGAGCAACGAGAGAGTCAATGAGGCTAGGCTTTAAAAGGTGCATTTATTTTTATTTATTTAAATGATGAAAGGCAAAGTCGACCGCGGAGGAATTTGAACTCAGAACGTAAAGGCAGACGAAATACTGTTAAGCATTTTGCCCGGCGTGCTAACATTTCTACCTGCTCACTACCATAAGATTAATAATAATAATAATACTACAAATGCAGAACAATGTAACTGTAATGAGAAAAATGATGATTTATTCTCATAGTGATAATGAGAGATAACTGATGTTGCAGTTTTCAAAAATTAATTTTAATGGAAATATGTATGGGTAAGGAGAATGAGTCTAACTTTTGGTTGTCATGGTGATAACTCCAGACACGTTTTGGTTGTTTTGGATATCCTCAACAGAGTATATGCACTCAATGGCTACCAGATCCCAGAGTGACTAATAGAATTAGTCTGTTGTATGAAGAACAATGAGGTGAATTAAAATAATGACACTAGAAAATTAGCAAATTAAAATAATGATTAGACAAATTAAAATAGTGGTATTGGGAAATTTCTCAATGGTGCCCTCTGCTTATTGTCATTAAAATGGTTTGATTGAAACTTTGAGATTCTCTCCCTTGCCTCATCTGAAATAAGTTGTCATTAACACTAATGACTTTTCTTTCATTAGAGCTGTGATGTCAATCATTTAAACATTTTCTGCTCCCCAACTCAAGTATTGTAGCCTATACTTAGTTTCATCCATCCATCCATCCATGCATGCATTTATATATATATATATATATATATATATATATATATATAAATTATACTATTTTATATAGAGATTATTAACATTAACAATACTCAGAAACAGGCTAGACTCGAAGTGCTCAAATTGAGCTAAGTTCCAATTTATAATTTGAATGAAGGCAATACCAGCAGAAAACTAGAGGAACATGACCTAATATCCACCAGATGGTTTTTATATTTATTTATGTATTTATATATTTTTTTAAATGCCTACGTATTTTTAAATATTTGAAATATTTTTAAATATTAGCATGTTTTTAAATATTTATATGTTTATATGCTTGTTTGTTTTTAATACTTCTATCATTTATTAAACATGTATGTTTATATGCATGTATGTTTTTAATACTTCTATTATTGCTTTATTAATGTGGAAGAAAGTACACATATATATTGAATATTCTGCTGGATAATAGGTCTTGTTCCTCTTGTCTTCTGCTTGTATTGCCTCCATTCAAAGTATGGCTGAACTTGGTATTTTGTGGAGAGCATGCAAGTTCTTTATTCATATGCTACAAATGATCATGATATCTGAGACTATAAAAATCTTCAAGACCTTCTGAAGTTTTAAAGAATGATGGTTAACAGAAGTTACTTTCCTTCACAACCTTGCTACTAATTAGGTGGCTAGTCAAAATTTACTTTAAAATTAACAAGAAAGAGAACACAATAATTAAGATATATACATATATTTATATAATACATATATACATATGTATATACATTTTTACTTCAGTCAATAGACTGTGGCCATGCTGAAGCACCATCTTAAAGGGTTTTGTTGAATAAACTGACCACAGTACATTTCTTAAAATTATTCTATTAGTCACTTTTTGCCAAATATTCAAGTTACAGTGATGTAAACAAACCAATACAAGTTGTCAAGTTGTAGTAAGGGAAGATTAATACGAATACAAAGACACACACACACACACACACACACACACACACACACACACACACACACACACAAGCATACATACATACATGCATACATACATACATACATACATACATACATACATACATACATACATACATACATACTGGCACTCTGTCATTTACAACAATGAGGGTTCCAGTTGATCCGATCAATGGAACAGTCTGCTCATGAAATTAACATGCAAGTGGTTGAGCACTCTACAAACATATGTATCCTTAATGTAATTCTCAGGGAGATTCATCATGACACAGAGTGTGACAAGGCTAGCCCTTTGATATACAGGTACTACTCATTTTTGCCAGCTGAATGGACTGAAGCAACAGTCAAGGACATAACGTATTGCTGGGAATTGAACTCATGACATTATGATCATGAGCTGAATGCCCTAACCACTAAGCCATGCGCCTTCACATGCATACAAACAAACATACATACATACATGCATACATACATACATGCATACATACATACATATTGGGGCCGGGATATGTAACATACTTCCTAAATACCAATCTTAAGAAATTGAGCTTCTCAAAGCCAGAAAGAAGAAAGCTAATTTGAAGACTACAGATCCAATCCATCACTGGAACTGTAAAAATCTGTAAAACTTTCCAGAAGTTTATCATTTAAATATATATGAACATGTCTAGATATGCAGCTATATGCATGAGAATACATACATAAAACATAAAAATCTACACATACATGCATACATGCATACATACATGTATGCAGACATACATACATACACGCATACATACATACATACATACATACATACATATATACATACATACCCTGTTGTTGATGTTGAAATTCCAATGAAGGAGCCTTGAACCTAGGTTAGAAACCAGTTCTATATTTAAGAGATGAGGAATTATGTACGTTATTTACATTATCTACATTTGACGGATATTTGAAGTCTGGTGGGTATATCAGCCGAAACGTGTTATCAACAAATAAAGTGAAGACAAATATCCGTCAGATGTAAATAACATAAATAAAGTAAATAAAATACATCCATATTTATGTTAAACTTCTTCCAGTTTCTGTCTACTAAATCCACTCACAAAGTATTGTTCAGCCCAGGGCTATTGTAGAAGACATCTGTCCAAGGTGCCACACAGTAGGACTGAACCTGTAGCCATGTGGGTATGAAGCAAACTTGTTTACCTCACAACTATGCCTGTACCTAAACCATGTCTGGTGCTGCATGAAAAAGAAACCAAACAAAAAACAGAAGATAAAGAAATTAACTTATTTCTTCTGTTATCTCAGATTTCAATGAAATGAAATGCAACTATAGTAGTAGAAATCATACCAGAAAAAGCAGCTGATGGACATTCCTCTTCCTGTTCGGAAACCAACTACTATTGCATTGCACTTGATACTATATCTGGTGGAATGAGATTTAAGCTTGAAGAATGGTGTAAATGAAACAGTGTAAGATGTAAGGAAGAATAGAAAAAACATCATTAAAGAACCTCTGGGGAAATCTGTTCACAATTGGAATGACTCACACCACTTAAGATTCCTAATGTTTAGGAAAGCCAGGGGGGAATTTGTGATAGAGGTTAGATTTCAAAGAATAAAAAGGAATGGAAATTGTGTAGAGAAGAGCTGAAACTCTTTTCCCAAAGGAAAAAAAAAAAAAAATTATAGAATTTTTGATACAAGTAATATCAGCATCTTGCAAAAAATTCATTGCAAAGAAAATTCCTTACAGGTATTAAGGAGCAGATGTCAGAGATAAAGTATTAGCTATTCAAACTTTTACAAAAGGAGTCTTTCAGTATATAGGAAGTTTCATTTAGTATTTCTTTGCAAATTACAAGTTAGTTTTTTTAAAGTGCCAGTGCTAGAAATATTATAGACTGCCAAGTCAAGCCCCCAAGTAGTATATGTAGAAAAAGTTTTAAAAAATTATAGTATTATCAAGTACCACAAAACTCACTGAATATGGAAGGTTTTTTTGTTTTTTTTTGTTAAAATGTGCATTAGGCAAACTGCTGTTTGACATACAATGGCCCTTTATAAAAGTTATCTCATTTGTCTTTCTAACTGTGATGCTTAGTAAATATCATGGCAAGCATCCTCTCTAACAGCACTGCTTGTCTGTTAAAATATCTCAGGTTATATGCTGAAGATGAAGTAACTATTGCCAAGACAAAAATAGTTGATATTCAGGCCCTTACTTTTGGGATAACTTCAGTAGTTAGGATGAAGGATATTTGCTTAAATATCTCCATAAGTGGCTTACATGAATTTGAAGAGAAAGAAAACTGGTAGTCTTCCCCTGGGCTCTTGATTAGCTTTTGGTTCCTCCCTGATCAAGCAGACTTAATTTCAGAGTGATTTAATTCATGACTATCTCATCTTGTCTTTCAGATATAGCCCATTAAGGAATATGTTAGTCCTTTCTTCTTTTAAGAGTGTGGTTTGAAGGAGATCTATCATTTCTAGCAGACAGAGTAAACTTGGTTGCTTGTGTTTGTTAGCATGTGGTCTGGACCCAGTTTATTCCTTTAAGTGTTCTTATTGATATATTCTGCAGATGTTATAAGAACAGCTTTCTTAGATTTTGAAATTCCCTCTAATAGCAGAGTTTATACCAAAGAAATTGAAAAAATTGAGAAATATCAGGATGTAGACAGAGAACTAAGGAGACTGTGGAAGACCAAGGTAAGAGTTATTCCAGTAGTGATTGGTACAACACCCAAAATGCTATCTTACAGACTGAGAGAGATTAGAATTGAAATTCACAATGTTGATCTGCAGAAAAGTATTATCCAATATTCTGCCAGAATCCCAAGGAAGATTCTTAAGATTTGAGGAGACTTGCCATCACCAAACCTTAAGATAGAATACCTGCTAACTAAATCAGCATGCAGTGGTGTATCAACAACAACAATAATAATGATGATGATAATGATGATCTATAATATTAATTATCCTTTCTACTAAAGGCACAAGGCCTGAAATTTAGGGTGAGGGGATTAAACAATTACCTCGATCCCAGTACTCAACTGGTACTTATTTTATCAAACTCCAAAGGATGAAAGGCAAAATCAACCTCAGCCGAATTTGAACTCAGAATGTAAGGATGGATGAAATGCTGCAATGCATTTTGCCTGGCATGCTAGCGATTCTGCCAGCTTGTCTCTTTTCCTCAAATTTTGGGATAAGGCTAACAATTTAGGGGGAGGAAGGGGTCCATTACGTTAACCCACCCCACTCACCAGTTCTCATCTGGTGCATATTTTATCAACCTTGTAAAAATGAAAGGCAATGTTGACTAGCTGAATTTGAACTCAGAATGTAATGACAGACAACTATTTTGTCCGGCATGCTAACAATTCTGCCAGCTTGCCACATTATCATTACATGCTCTGGTGATGACAGAGTATTGGGAAAAGGAGACAAGAAGCAGGTGAGACATGGTGACTTGAAGTGGGAAATAAAATACTGTGATCATTGGAAGGAGAGTGTTATACATGTTGTTGGAGCCCTGGATATCATAAATACCAAGCTCACAAACTGGATTGTAAAGAGAGTTAATGTGAAGATAAAGTGTCTACAGAAGACAATGCTATTTGGAATGATATAAATCTCAACCTCTGTAGTGTTGAAACTTGAATGAAAAACATTACTTTAGTTCATTTGTAGACAGCTGATACCTGGTTACATTCTCCAGTGAAGTTGTGTTAAAAAACACCAATAAAAATAGTAATAATGATAATAGTAACAATGGGGAATTCATTAGAATGGCATCTTAGATGTACACTGACATACACTGAAAATGATTATAGCCATAGGTAAATAGGAAAAGCTCTTGAATTCCTCAAACAGATCAAGAGTACACACTTGATTATGCTAAAACAGCTGGGGACAAATTCAAGCAAATTGTCTCTCTCTTACTTAAAAAGTTTTTTTTTTCTTAGAACCACAGATACAAGCAATATGTCATATTCACATTTTCAGTGATTAGTTTCATCTTTGATAAATCAGTTTAAAAAAAAACACATTTCTAGAAGCTCAAAAAAAAAAAAAATGTATCAGATGTCTTAGTTAAATATGAAGTGCCAGAGCTCAATAAGCAATGGTTGGTCAGTATTAGTCGTGCACCAGACAAAAACACTTTGCACTATTTATTACATCCATTTAAGCTGTGAGTTTAAAACCCTACAGGTGTACTTTTGCTTTTCACAATTCAGGCATTGATAAAAACAAATTCAGTCAAATACAAGATGTGATATTACCAGTTATTCTTTGCACTGAATTTGTAGCCTTGAACTCAAGTCAGAAGTAATAATTATTCTTATTGGTTTCAAAATTTGGCACTAGTCTGGGCGAGGATCATAAAAAGCACCCACTACACTCTTGGAGTGGTCGGCGTTAGGAAGGGCATTCAACTGCAGAAACCTTGCCAGATCAGATTGGAGCCTGGTGCAGCCTCCTGGCTTGCCAGTCCTCAGTCAAACTGTCCAACCCATGCCAGCATGGAGAGCAGACGTTAAATGGTGATGATGATGATGATGATGATGATAGTGATGATGATTATTATTATTAGTAGCAGTGTTATTAGTTTTAGATGTTGCTCTGCCCACTACATTTAGTAATCTAATTTCTTTCAATTATATCTTACTGCCTCAAGAAAAGGAATGGACACGTTGGTTAATTTAGTCTTGGATAAAAGAGACAAACATTTTTCTGTATAATCAGGAATGATTCAACTATAGGTCTGCTTCATCTGGACTGATATTGAGCTAAGTAACAACAACATCGACATTTGACTTCTGGAATAATCATCTGTTTTAAGCTGAAGGATTAGATAATGCAAATAGTTGACAGCTAGACAGCTGTGGTGGACAAAGTTAGCACAGGCTGACAGTGATAGACCAGAAGCTCAAGGAAGATGTGAGAAGTAACAAAAAGCTGTTTGCAGACGTTGGCCTTCCCAGAAAAGGTGACATATATTTGAAATGTGTAACAATTGAAATATATATTTGAAATGAGTAAGATAGGTTAGCAACGTTCAAAATGTGCCATTAAAATGGTAATTGTTGTTGTTGTTGATGGTGATGTTGTTGATGTGATAATGATGATGACGATGACGACGACGATGACGATTACAATAATGATAATGTTGGCTGGATGTGATAGGCATTACGTAAGCATAAACTCTTTTACTCTTTTACTCTTACTATTTTACTCTTTTACTCTTTTACTATTTTCAGTCATTTGACTGTGGCCATGCTGGAGCTCTGCCTTTAGTCGAGCAAGTCAACCCCAGGACTTGTTCTTTGTAAGCCTAGTACTTATTCTATCAGTCTCTTTTGCCGAACCGCTAAGTTACGGGGACATAAACACACCAGCATCGGTTGTTAAGCAATGTTGGCGGGACAAACACAGACACACACACACACACACACACACATATATATATATATATATACACACACATATATATATATCCAAATCTACTTACGAGGATTTGGTCGGCCCGAGGTTATAGTAGAAGACACTTGCCCAAGGTGCCACGCAGTAGGACTGAACCCGGAACCATGTGGTTCGTAAGCAAGCTACTTACCACACAGCCACTCCTACACCTATGTACTATGAAAATATTAATAATATATTTTCTAAAGAATGTGAAAAATACAAGCTGGAATTCTAAATATAGTCTTAATAACTATACTTCGTTTATTGAATAAAGATGTAAAAACCTAATAATTTTCTCTAGTGTAAATTATTTATATTTATAATCTCAATATATATACATGTGCGCGTGTGCGTATACATACATACATACATACATACATACATGCCACGTTTTGTAAATACATTCTTAACTTTTACATTAAAGTACACTGAAATATTTTCGTTCGCTCTTAAGTGAGGGAAAAACAAAAGTTGAAAACCAGTAATTTGGAGGAAAGAGAATGTCTAGAAAGAAATATTAAGAATTTAGAGATCAGGTTGATTGCATAACTAGATTATAGACTTCCATTTGTTTTTAAAGTCATTAAAAGAAAGTACACAAACACATGTAATAAAAGTCCTAAGCACAACACTGAAAGTGTTATGTTATATAAGGCTTAACTAAATATTCCCAGCTCACAAGCTATAAATCATGCCCATTAGAAGACCTGTCAAAATATGTAAAAGCTATTAGAGTTTCTGCTTTTCGCTTAACTATTTCACTTACTACTTAAGTGTTAGTACACGAGATGTTTTCAGTTCACATCCAGTTTTAATATATATATATTGATTTTGAATTGTGCCAGGACCAAGTTTGCCTTACATCTTTCATGGGTGATAAAATTAAAATAAATGAAGTATTGGGGGTCTTTATAATTGACTATAACATTTCTTCTAGATGTGAAACCTTGAGTTTTGTTTTTGTTAAAAATCAATATGTATTGAAGGCACAACTATGTACTTAATTATCTACAAGCCAGTATATCAATACACACACACACACACACACACACACATACACACACACATACACACACACACACACACACTTTGCTTCTTGACTATAACACACTTTCACTCTGCATGTGTTACACTTATTCTTGAGCACAAATGGACAATACAAATGATAAAACTTAAAATTGAACATTATTTGACGTAATCAAGGTGTTAAATCAAAAATGAGCTGGTATTCAAAAAGTAACATGTTTTATTTGCAGATATTTGCAGGCACTAAAATGTGAAAATATGGAAAATTATCATTGAGAATGCCATTTAATTGACTGGATGGCTGAAGAATCGGTACAAAAAGCATACATGACATTTCTATGGACATGAAGGCAATCTATAAGAAACATGTTTAATTGCAATATGAAATTACCTGAGGCATCTGGGAAGCTGTGCATTGAAATGAAAAAACTGCTTGACTTTAACAACGGGCATTTGTTGGAAGATTAACACAACCTACCGTGAGGAGTAAATGGCTTGCTTCATTTACAAGTCAGTGCCAAACCTTTGAAGACCATCTAGATTCTAAACACTTTCTTTGGAATATGAGAGCCTATAACTTCACTTTCCAAATTAAAGAATAAACAATGGGCATGTATGAGTCAAATCAAGCGAGTCATGCAAAAGTCGAAAAATACCGCTCATTTTTTGTTTTATATAAGAAACTGTTAGCTAAAGTTTTAGATATTTTTCACCCAAATTAAATAAAAATAACATTAAGTAGTAGTCCAGTACTGAGGATGATAATATCAGTCAACACCTTCCCCTCAAATGCACTGACCTTATAACCAAAATTTTGACACACTAATTCTACCAGTATTGATGTTACTATTATTACTATTGTTGTCAACATTGTTACTTTAATTTGACAATATTCATTATTACTGTCAGTTTATATCAGTATCAATAGTAATTTTAGCAATTTCCATTTAATATCACTAATCATGTAATCATTAATATCATTATCATCATTACTATTATTAAAATTATTACTATTATTGCTTTTTGTATTATGAATATTATCATCATTATTATTATCATTGATATTGTTATTATTATCATTATTATTGATTTAATTTTATGCATATTATTTTTATGCTCGTGACATGTGTAAGGATTTTCGAACGAGATCGTTGCCAGTGCCCCTGGACTGGCTCTTTTGCAAGAGGCACATAAAATACACCATTTTGAGCGTGGTTGTTGCCAGTACCGCCTGACTGGCCTTCGTAGGATTTTCAAGCGAGATCGTTGCCAGTGCCCCTGGACTGGCTCTTGTGCGGGTGGCACATAAAATACACCATTTTGAGCGTGGTTGTTGCCAGTACCGCCTGACTGGCCTTCGTAGGATTTTCGAGCGAGATCGTTGCCAGTGCCCCTGGACTGGGTCTTGTGCGGGTGGCACATAAAATACACCATTTTGAGCGTGGTTGTTGCCAGTACCGCCTGACTGGCCTTCGTAGGATTTTCGAGCGAGATCGTTGCCAGTGCCCCTGGACTGGCTCCTGTGCGGGTGGCACATAGAATACACCATTTTGAGCATGGCCATTGCCAGTACCGCCTGACTGGCCTTCGTGCGGGTGACACGTAAAATCACCCACTACACTCTCTGAGTGGTTGGCGTTAGGAAGGGCATCCAGCTGTAGAAACTCTGCCAAATCAGATTGGAGGCTGGTGTTGCCATCCGGTTTCACCAGTCCTCAGTCAAATCGTCCAACCCATGCTAGCATGGAAAGAGGACGTTAAACGATGATGATGATGATGATGATGATGATGATGTATTAGTATTATTATAACTATTCATTAAACTGACATGTCAGCAGAAACATTAGCACCTGACATAAATTGCCTGGAGGTGTTTCTTTCAGCTCTTACCATTTGGAGGTCATCTTTTCCTTTCGTTCTTTTGGGGCTGACAAAATAAAGAACTAGTCAAGTACTGTCGTCTGATGTAAGTGATTAACCTCTCCTTACTAAAATTGCAGCCCCTTGTGCCAAAATTTTAAAGAATTGTCAATAGTAGTTACATTAATGTTTTGTTTTTACATTTTACTTTTGTGATTTATTAATAAGAAAATGCTAACAATTAAGTCTACATTATATCTAAAAGGCATAAATATTCAGCTGTAGTTCAATTTATGACCTTACAGTCTAATAGTGGAGCATTAGACTTTCTTAAATTTAAAAACATTATAATCCAGTGAAAAATATCAGTGATTCTTTAATTTCCTTAACAATTTATCAATAGAGGGATTATGTTTCTTAGCTTGAATATAAATTACCTCATTATTGGCTGTTTAATTCAATATAATCATGATGGCACCTGTACCAGTGGAGCGCTAAGAGCACCATTTGAGTGTGATCGTTACCAGCATCGCCTTCCTGGCACTTGTGCCGGTGGCACGTGAAAAGACATTTGAGTGAGATCATTGCCAGTGCCGATGGACTGGCTCCTGTGCAGGTGGCATGTAAAATACACCATTTTGAGCGTGGCTATTGCCAGTACCGCCTGACTGGCCTTCATGCCGGTGGCATGTAAAAGCACTGACTACACTCTTGGAGTGGTTGGCATTAGGAAGGGCATCCAGCTGTAGAAACTCTGCCAAATCAGATTGGAGCTTGGTGCAGCCATTTGGTTCAACAGTCCTCAGTCAAATCATCCAACCCATGCTAGCATGGAAAGCGGACGTTAAACGATGACGATGATGATGATGATGATGATGATGATGATGAGGATGATGACGATGATGATCATTCTTTTTCTTTCACTTGCCCCTCCCCTTTCTTGGCTACTCATACAACTATAGTCTCTTTTTTCTTTTTCTCTCATTCTCTACATTAGGGGCAAATTTGTTTTTGTTGCAATGACTGAAGAAGATAATTTCTGCATATCAGTATGTTACCTAAACTCTTGAAACATATGTATTAAATGCATTCACAATATCTGTTTTGTGATTAATTTATGCATATATATATATATATATATATATATATATATATATATATGCATATGTATTTATAAGCATGTAGTTCTATGTATGCATTTATGTATGTATTTATATGCATGCATGTATGTATGTATGCATGCATGATCAGACAGACTGCAAAAACATTGGTGTTGGTCTGCATCAGTAAGACATGTTATTTAATGAAATAAACAAGATGCATACAGTGAGCCAGTATTGCTAAGTAACAGGATGTAACACTCTGCTGTCTCCTGTAGCTGTCAACTCTCTTTTGAAGAATGATTCTGTCCAAAATGTTGGATTTTCCATTTTCCATGCCAAATTCATTGTATTCCTTTTGGCAATTTTACAATATATATATATATATATATATACATATATGTATATATATATCATCATCATCATCATCATCGTTTAACGTCCGCTTTCCATGCTAGCATGGGTTGGACGATTTCACTGAGGACTGGTGAAACCGGATGGCAACACCAGGCTCCAGTCTAATTTGGCAGAGTTTCTACAGCTGGATGCCCTTCCTAACGCCAACCACTCAGAGAGTGTAGTGGGTGCTTTTATGTGTCACCCGCACGAAAACGGCCACGCTCGAAATGGAATGGTGTCTTTTATGTGCTACCCGCACAAGCCAGTCCAGGGGCACTGGCAACGATCTCGCTCGAAAATCCTACGGGAGCCAGTCAGGCGGTACTGGCAACGGCCACGCTCAAAATGGTGCATCTCATGTGCCACCCACACAAGAACCAGTCCAGGGGCACTGGCAACGGTCTTACTTGGCTTGCCGGGTCTTCTCACGCACAGCACATTTCCAAAGGTCTCGGTCAGTAGTCATCGCCTCGGTGAGGCCCAATGTACGAAGGTCTTGCCTCACCACCTCAGCCCAGGTCTTCCTGGGCCTACCTCTTCCACGGGTTCCCTCAACTGTTAGGGTGTGGCACTTTTTCACGCAGCTATCCTCATCCATTCTCACCACATGTCCATACCAGCGCAATCGTCTCTCTTGCACACCACAACTGATGCTCCTAATGTTCAGCTTTTCTCTCAAGATACTTACACTCTAACGGGTATTCACATTGACATTACACATCCAACGGAGCATACTGGCTTCATTCCTTGCGAGCTTACGTATGTCCTCAGCAGTTACAGCCCATGTTTCACTGCCATGTAGCATGGCTGTTCGTACGCATGCGTCATACAGTCTGCCTTTTACTCTGAGTGAGAGTCCCTTTGTCGCCAGCAGGGGTAAGAGCTCTCTAAACTTTGCCCAGGCTATTCTTATTCTAGCAGCTACACTTTCAGCGCACCCACCCCCACTACTAACTTGGTCGCCCAGATAGCGGAAGCTATCGACTACCTCTAGTTTTTCACTCTGGAATGAGATAGAAGTTGTTTCCTGTTTGTTCACAGTCTTTATTGCACCTGAACATCTGCCACAAACAAAAACTAACTTGCTAGTTAACCTGCCTTTGATGTTGCTGCACCTCTTATGTTTCCATAGCTTGCACCGGGTACATCTTATAGAGTTACTACCTGCTCCTTTTCTACATACTGAGCAGGGCCATCTACCTGAAGGGGTTTGTGTTTTATCTACCTTCCTACTTATTAGGATTTTGGTTTTAGCTAGGTTGACTCTAAGGCCCTTCAATTCTAGACCTTGCTTCCACACCTGAAACTTCTCCTCTAGTTCTGATAGTGACTCCGCAATTAGGGCAAGGTCATCAGCATAGAGGAGCTCCCAGGGGCAACCTGTCTTGAACTCCTCTGTGATTGCCTGGAGGACTATGATAAATAAGAGGGGGCTGAGGACGGAACCTTGGTGGACCCCTACCTCTACCCGGAATTCATTGCTGTACTCATTTCCAACCCTCACCTTACTGGCAGCATCTCTGTACATGGCTCGCACAGCTCTCACTAACCATTCTTCTATCCCAAGTTTCCTCATTGACCACCAGATAAGGGATCGGGGGACCCTGTCAAAGGCTTTCTCCATGTCAACGAAAGCCAGGTACAGAGGTTTATCCTTAGCTAGGTATTTCTCCTGCAACTGTCTCACTAGAAATAAGGCATCAGTAGTGCTTTTACCTGGCACGAACCCAAACTGCATCTCATCTAACCCAAACTGCATCTCCCTAATTAGTTGGGCTATGACCCTCTCTGTAACTTTCATAACCTGATCTAACAGCTTGATGCCTCTGTAATTATTTGTATCTAAAGCGTCACCTTTACTTTTGTAGCAGTTGACTATGATGCTGCTACACCAGTCATTGGGTATGACTCCTTCATATATCACCTGGTTCGTGATACGGGTGACTAGGCTATAGCCAACACTGCCAGATATTTTGAGCATCTCTGCAGTGATTCCTGATGGGCCGGGGGCTTTCCCGGTCTTCATACTCTTAATTGCTTTATCTACCCTGGTACTATCAACTCGGATAGCTGGTCCCTCTATTGGGTCGACATACGGCAGGCTCTCTTCCTCCCATTCATTCTCTTTATTAAGCAATCTATCGTAGTGGCATCTCCAGACCTCTTTCTTTGCATCCTCATTTAGTGCAAGCGTACTATCATCCATGCGAACACATTTCTCTCCTACAACATCACTATTCTCTCTCCTACACTGTCTTGCAACACGAAATACCTCGAGTCTTTGGTCCTCACGGCGCAGAACATTGGCAAATCTTTCCTTATCTGCTTCCCCTCTGGCTAAATAAACCTGTCGCCTAGCCTCCCATCTGGCACGTTGGTACAATTCCCTGCTACCACCGTTCTTCCAGTCCTTCCAAGCCTGTTTCTATTGTCTAATAGCCCTGTCTACCTCCTTGTTCCACCACCACGTTACTCTGGGTCGGGAGGGGACCTTACACCACCCACAAATCTGGTCGGTGGCTTTCAACAGGTTGTCCCGCAGAAATCTCCAATTGTCTTCCACGTTGTATGATGCTATATCCCCTTCTATTTCGTTAAATGCTTCAAGTAACTTGTCTCTAAGTCTCTGTCCGTTTGCAGGGTCTTTAAGCTTCCACACCCTTCTCCTCCAAGCCTGTCTAATTCTGGGCACCCATTTTGCCTTGATCCCAAAGTCGCTAACTACTAATCTATGTTGTGGGGTACATTCTTCGCCAGGGTAGGTTTTGGCATTTATAAGCCGCCCTCTTTCCCTATTTCTGGAGAGGATGTAGTCGATTTGGCTAGAGTGTCTGCCGGAGCGGTAGGTGACTAGGTGACTGGCAGGTTTCCTGAAGTTGGTATTGCAGACCATAAGATCGGTTGCATCACAGAACTCCAGCAGTCTGGTTCCCTCCTCGTTGCGGGAACCGAAGCCATAGCCTCCATGTATGCCATGGAAGCCTCCAGCACGACGTCCGACATGACCGTTGAAGTCTCCAGCCACAAAGAGAAGGTCCCTGTCACTCGTCGACGAGGTAGTTTGCAAGAGGGTGTCATAGAATTGGTCTTTCAGACCATCTGGTAGCCCCGGTTGAGGTGCATAGGCTGAGATGACAGTAGCTAATCTATGATGAAGCACTAGTCTGATCTTAAGTACTCTGTCACTTACTCTAACGACCTCGATTACCTTATCCACCCATTTCTCCGCTAGAAGTATTCCTACGCCCCTGACCCCGTCAGTGTTCCCTGCCCAGAAAATCTTGTACCTGTGTTCTTTGCCTGTGAGGAACCTCGCAGAACCTCCTCTCCATCTTACTTCCTGGATGCAGCACATATCTACGCGTCTCCGTTCAAGCATCTCAACAATTTGACCAGATCTACCTTTCAGTGTGCCGACGTTGAGAGTGCCAATCCTAACAGTATGGGTGTTGGGGGTGTGGGCCTGTAGCTTGGGAAGGGGAAAAGCAGTGTCGTGTACCTGAAAAGAAAACTTGCAATTGGAAGAATTCATAAGCAAAACAGTACCTACAACCTGCAAACATTACTCAAACTTAATGCGCTACCCAAAGGTAGGGGAGAGGATGGCCAAGGCCACTAGATGGGTTCCGGGAGACAGCCGAGGATGACAGGATGACAGAGGAATGCACTTCCGGTGGAGGGGGTGGGAGGGCGGGTGTACCATCAGCGAGGAGATAGGGCTTTTAATCGTAGATTTTAAATATTTGAGAGACAACAATGCATAAATCGTAATTTTTAAAAGAGCAATGAAATCTAGGTGAATAGAATATATACGTAGCATGAATTTAGGAAGCTTAGAAAATGAATATATATACATACACACATATATATACACATATATATATATATACATATATATATGCATGTGCATGCACACACATGCACACATACACACACGCACACACACACATGCACTCTCATTTGTTCTAACTCTCTACCTCTCATAACATCACATTATCTCTCGTATCCTAATTACTTAGGTTACTTGTACTAAATGCCTTCATGTATCACAGGAACTGCAAAATATTTAAATTGAAATATTCATTGAAATGTCCTTATTACAAGAAAGTTAACATGGGATTTCAGTAGATAAATATTTGTCTTTGGTTATGTTCCAAATAACAGCCTAAACTATAAATAAATAACTATAAGAGTAAAATAAATAATTATGCATGCCATCATATAATGTGTGTGTGTGTGTGTGCATGCATGTGTATGTGTGCATGTATGCACGTGTGCATGTGCACATATGTGTGCATGTGTGTATGTGTACGTGCATGTGTGTGTGTCTGTGCATGCATTTGTGTGCTTGTGTATGTGTGTGTGCATGTGTGTGTGTTTGTGTATGTGTATTAATGTTTATTTTTATAACGTGCTATATTAAAAACAATTTTACATTAACCGAGAGGATTCCTCAATTCCATTTCTAGTGTAAATATTCATTCTAAATAGACGGTGGTGCTCCAGCATGACCACCGCTGCATGACTGAAATGAATAAAAGAATATATATATATATATGTATGTAACCACATGTGAATCGTTGGTGATTTTCTTTCCTCCATCTTCTTCTATTGGACTTTCCTGTATCTCCTGCTTCTGAAGAAGAGCTTTGCTCGAAATATAAAACCACCTTTATTTCTTTCCCTGAATACTTTACATGTACCACATCCTCATGTTGTTGTTTTTGTGTTTGTTCTTCATTTTTGGGGGATTTATATATATGTATATATATATATATATATATATATATATATAAGTTAGACCTAAGAAGCAAGGTGTGCAAGAGAGACGATTGCGCTGGTATGGACATGTGGCAAGAATGGATGAGGATAGCTGTGTGAAAAAGTGCCACACCCTAGCGTTTGAGGGAACCTATGGAAGAGGTAGACCCAGGAAGACCTGTTGAGGCAAGTGAATTTGAAATCGAAATCGAACCAACTTCGACGACTGGCACCCATGCCAACCTCTCCTTCATTGGACACTATATCTTGCTTGCAAAGACCTGTTGGGGCAAGTGAAATCGAAATCATAATTGAACCATATTCGATGACTGGCACCTGTGCCAGTGGAGCACTAACAGCACTGTCCGAGTGTGATCATTGCCAAAGCAGGTGTCTAGCTTCCGTGCTAGTGGCCCGTATATAGCACCATATGAGCATGATCGTTACCAGCATTGCCTTACTGGCACTTGTGCCGGTGGAACATTTCGAAAATCATTCGAGCAGTGCAGGTGGCATGTAAAAAACACCATTTTGAGCGTGGCCGTTGCCAGTACCGCGTGATTGTCCCTCGTGCCGGTGGCACGTAAAAGCACCTACTACACTCTCGGAGTGGTTGGCGTTAGGAAGGACATCCAGCTGTAGAAACTCTGCCAGATCAGATTGAAGCCTGGTGCAGCCATCCGGTTCACCAGTCCTCAGTGAAATCGTCCAACCCATGATTAAAAATAGAAGAGATAATACATGCATATATATATATATATATATATGTGTGTGTACTCACACACACACACACGCACACACACACACACACACATATATGTCTATTTTATTCCCTGTTTGGAACTCTCCTATATCACACCATAGCAAAGAGATGGCACAGTATCAATAAAGAAATTTGAGAAATTTGAAAAGAAAATAGGAAACTGGTAATTTCTCCCAAAACAGTGTCACTACACACAAAATTTTATCACATTTTCCTAACATGACGGTTTAAATATATTCTTTAACCATATTATACAAGTCTTCTGTAGTTTTTGCATTCTATTTTACTTTATATATATATATACATATATACGATGGGCTTCTTTCAGTTTTCATCTACCAAATCTACTCACAAGGCTTTGGTCAGCCTGAGGTTATAGTAGAAGACAATAAGACACTTGTGCAAAGTGGCATGCAGTGGAACTGCTGCCAGAACCATGTGGCTGGGAAGCAAGCATCTTGTCACATAGCCTGGATAACATTGTCATCATCATCATCATTATTACTGTCATATAAAGTTTGTTCCCTAATGCTGGCATGGGTTGGCTGGTTCAACAGGATCCAACAAGCCAGAGGGCTGCATCAAGCTTCGATGTCAGCTTTGATATGGTTTCAACAACTGGATGTCTTCTTTACATCAACCACTTTACATTATGTCTTGGATGCTTTATTCATAGCACCAGCACTTGCAAGACAAACATCCTCAACTGAGCAGGTATATAGTAGATGGGGAAGTGACTTTAGCCAGGTGCTGAGATGCTAAAATATGATTGAGGGACAGGATTGGGTTTCTTGCTGTAGAGAAGATACATGGTTGCTGCTATTGGAAATAGAGATGAAGTGTTAATTGGGTGTCAGAATACCCTCAAGGCAGAAAAATGTGAATTTAATGAAGAATAGTCACAGGGTATCATGTACCAGAAAAGGTGGGCAAATTCATGAGGTTTTGGAAAAAAAAGTGATGGTTGGTTATTAGAGATAGGGTTAGAAGTGAATGCAATTAATAGGGAATAAGGGTGGAGGCATGGTCATCATCATCATCATCGTTTAACGTCCGCTTTCCATGCTAGCATGGGTTGGACGATTTGACTGAGGACTGGTGGAACCCGAAGGCTACACCAGGCTCCAATCTGATTTGGCAGAGTTTCTACAGCTGGATGCCCTTCCTAACGCCAACCACTCTGAGAGTGTAGTAAGTGCTTTTACATGGTCGATGGTTAATATTAGTTTAGTGGGGGAAAGGTGAAAGAAATAAGAATGGGTCAGGAAGGAAGAAATGCTAAGTGGCAGTACAAAAAAGTAGGTGCAGAATAGCAGTATAATGTAATCTATAGTTAAAATTTTAGAAATAAGCAGGTGATGTGAAGTGGAAAGAGGTGAGAAAGAGGGATAGGCGTGTGACACACAGATAAAAGTCAAAAGTGTGAGGTGTGTATGTATGTATGTATGTATGTCTGCATGCATATATGTATGTATGAACGTGTGTGTACATATGTCTATATGTGTGTGAAACACATATAGATAATACATATATTACATACATAATATATATTATGTGTATATATGTATGCATTATAATATATAACATATGTGTGTGTGTATGTATGTATGTATTTATTTATTTATCATATACACATATACATGCATTTATACATACATATCCATCTATTGTTTGTATGTATGTGTGTGTGTGCGTGTGTGTGTGCATGTGTGAGTGTGTGTGTATGTATTTATTTATCTATTATATACACATATACATGCATTTATACATACATATCCATCTATTTGTTTGCATGTATGTGTGTGCATGTGTGTGCATATGTGTGTGTGTGTGTGTGTTGCGTGTGTGTGTGTGTGTGTGTGTGTGTATGTGTGTGTGTGCGTGTGTGTGTGTGTGTGTTTGTGCATTATGGTTCTTAAGCTGGTTGCTGGTTGGAACACAGCCAAAGGTAAATGTTTCACCACTGAAATTTCATGTTATTGTTATTGTAATATTTGGAAGGAATTGGTGATTTGGTAGAACTATCTGAGCATCGGAAGAAATGCCTTATAACATTTCATCTCTTTCTTTACATTCTGCAATCGATAAAATAAATTCAATCAAATACTGGAATTGATAATATTGAGTAATCTCTTTCACCTAAAACTTGTCAGCAATGTTCCTAAATTAGAAATAATTATTTATCTAAAAAGAATATTTCAATTATTATTTTAATATTGATAGGAACTCTTCAATATTTATAATATTAAGTAGATTGCTTTGGGCAACAAGCTGGCAGAATCATTAGCAGACTGGGAAAAATGCAAAGTGGCATTATGTTTGTCTTTACATTCTGAGCTCAAATTCCGCCAAGGTCGACTTTGCCTTTCAGCCTTTTGGAGTCAGTAAAGTAAGTACCAGTCATGCACTGTGGTCAATGTAAACAACTTTCCCTCTCCCCCAAAATTGCTGGCGTTGTATCAAAATTTAAATCCAATATTAAGTAATCTGGTAATTAAAGGACTAAATAAATCCATGTATACACATATGCACATGACTGCACACACAAACACATGCACTATACAAAACGGTGTTGAATTCCTGATGAGTTCTTCACCCAGTTTTGTCACCCCTTTTTTTTTTTGAAAGGAATCTGAACTTTAGAATTACGATATCCTTTACATTTACAGCTTGAGGTGTGTTGAAAAGGAGTATTACATGCTTACACACTAGGATTTTTTCCAAAAAATCTGATGAGTGATTTTATATTGATTATGGAATCATTTCTGCTAAAATTGTATGATGGACAATTGCATATTTTGGTCAACTTCATAATTCTTCAAACCACAAAACTGCTCACTTACATAAAATTGATTAAATAACTGCATTAGCTAATAATGCAAATTTCAGCTAATTGAATAAGATTTTCCTTCTTTAGTTTAAAATGAGTATGTATTTGATATGAATAAGGTGATTCAGGAAGCTTTTATTTTCATAATATAAAATTGCAGTAGTCAGTTTTAAAGTGATGTTATAAGTGTCTTAAACTTAGCATTCTATTAAAACTATTCATATCTAAGATACTTTATAAAAATTAACTCCATTACTCAATTAACTCATTGTTTTATCCATACAGAAAAATGAAAGGCAAAATTGCTCTCAATGATGTTTGAAGTCAGACTATAAATCAGTAATATTCAAATTATTTTCAGCATTTAAAAGAATTAAAGGTTAGCAAAGCTCAGAGTTTTGTGTATGATTTAGTGTGTAATAAAATCCTTTATTAAATAAAATCATATTGGTAAAATTTGTAGAAGCTAACTTTGCAAGAACAGATGCTATATTGTTTTTATGTGTTACATTAGTCTGCAAATGATTTGATTTAATCTTTCTTAATTTTCATGACACTGGTTATTATTGTATAATCCAAAGTCATTACCGGGATGTATGAATCTTGCTAAGTTGCGCAATTCAATAATATCAAAGAGATTTGGAAAAACTAAAAGGAAATTGGACCGAAAAGTTCCTGTTGTGCACACCTCTTTCCCATCCTCTACACTGATTCTTATCCCTCTAATTCTATACAAAATAATTCAAATAGTCCCTTTTTTTCAAATCTACAACCTACTGGAATTTCTTCATTTTAGATATCAGCATACAGAAGTCCAGGTACCTCATCCATATCAATTTACTTGTTCATGAAACCCTACAAAATCATAGGTTAATATCTGTCTATATATTATTCTATTCTTTTCCTAGTTTCAACCAGTGGACTGTGTAGATACTGGATCACCATCATCTGACTGTCATAAAAAATATCAGGTAAATCTATGAGATCTATCATCTTTAAATCATAATCATTTGGTAAAATCATAAATAGAAATTATTGTAAGATTTGTGAAATTAACCCATATGTGGAGTGTTAGATAAAGAAAATTTGTATGCTGCATAAGGTGTGCATAGAGAAAACAAGTTCAAAATTTACTGAAACATATATATATAGTGAATATACTTTCTAGTGGGTAAGAGATTTGAAAAATATTTTAATAACTATATCGATGGAAACCATCTATACTCTGCCAACATAAGCTGGACAAACATGATGGATCAATCAAGAATATTAATATATAAATTGTACAAACATCAGAGAGAGACACAATATTATGACAGTTGTCTGAATCAATCATATAAGAGTACAAACATAAAACTTAATTGTAAATCAAACTTTTGGTAGAACACAGTATAAAGATTTCTATCTTCATTATAAGTGAAATCTTAATTGATTAAAAAATCCTTTTGTTCTCTTCATTAAGTATGTTAACTTCCAATTAAGTATATATTCTTCATTCAAACGGAAATTCTCCTCAATCATCCTTTTTATTTGTCTAATCAGTGAACTTTTTTATCTTAAAATCTTTCTTCTCTCATTTCACTGGATCTGATAAGTTTAGGTTAGACTATATTTAGTTGGCATGGTCTAATAAGACTGAAACACATACAAAGCTGTTGTCCTTACATTTCTTCAAAAGAATTATTATGAAAGCTAATGCTTTGTTTTTCACAACAGGTGCAGTCTTAATTAAAAAAAATCTTACAGCTCACTACTAAAATATTTTAGAGCCCACTTAACTACTTCTCTCAAAATGGAGGAAAAATAGAACTATAATGATTCCCCCACTATTGGTGATGTTACATCAAGTGAGAGAGATTATATTCCTTTTGATAATTTATTTTGGAATAGATTATAACGATTCCTTTTTTACATTTCTTTACATATCCTTGCAAATAATAACTCATAAAGCAGGCTTCTATTGAAGACAATCACAATCAATGATCTCTCTTATTAAAAGAAGCAGATGCAAAAAAAAAATATGATAACTCATGAGGAGTAATTGGGTTTGTCTGGGCAATTCTAGGCTGGAAGCAATTTTACATTTAGAACACCTCAAAATTATTTCAAAAACTGAATTTGCATACTTTTTCTATTCCACTAAAAATGTAGTTGAATATAAAATATTCAAAGAAGTATTAAAAAGTAACTTTAACTGAAATATCTTTTTTCTGGTAAATTTCATTATTTTCATTAAGAGTATGAAATAGTTTTGCTTTCCTTTTTTTTTGTTTTATTTCTGTTTTATGGTTTTTCCAGAATTAATAAACAAAGAGTAAAATTCAACATGAAATTTATCTGCAAGATATAACTTGTACTGTATTAGCATTTCTATGTGTGTGTGTGTGGGACGAACAAAAAAAAAAAAAATACTCTAATATATTTTGAAATGTTGTCATAACACAGTTCACTAAACTGAAAATTAATTTGGCTTCTATATAGCAAAAACATAGTAAAATGTGTCAGCTTCACATCATTTGTGGTAAAAGTGCACTTCTTAAATGATCTATTGTCTATAAGTTTTAATGTTTACAACACAACTAACTGCTGTGTTGTACAGTCATTATCTTCTTTATTTAAATTTATTTCTTTTTATTTGTATCTTTTAATTGTTTCAATCATTAGATTGTGGCCATGCTGGAGCACAGCCTTGAAGAATTATAATCGAATAAATCAACTCCAGGACTTAATTTTTCAAAGTTTGGTAGTATTTTATCTGTTGTTTTTGCTGAACCACTAAGTTACAGGGATATAGACACACTGACACTAATTGTCAAGTGGTGGTAGGGGACCTTCTCAGAAACAAAGACACACACACATACATACGACAGGCTTCTTTCAGTTTCCATCAACCAAATCCACTCACAAGGCTTTGATCAGCTGAAGGCTATAGTAGAAGACACTTGTTCAAGGTGCCACATCATGGGACTGAATTTGGAACAATGTGGTTGGGAAATAAATTTCTTAATACTCAGCCATACCTATCAGAAATTTGCTTGTATCTGTTGCATGTATGGCTTGATCAGAATATTTGCATATGTAAGGCAGTGAGCTGGCAGAAACGTTAGCATGCTGGGCGAAATGCTTAGCAGTAGTTGGTCTGCTTGATCAGAGCTGATCTGGGGATGGGTATGATGACAACAGCAACAACAACCATGGCATACCTTCATTAATTTATTCAACATACAATTTAAAATTACAATAGAAACAGATCTTTGTGGATTCTATATTTTCAAATAATATTTAACAATGCCATCTTAGATATATGTTTCACATGTTTTACCTTCACATTTCCTGCAAAATATCCTGACTTCAAATTAATCTTGTATAATTGTCTGTTTAAGACTAATTCATATTCTGTGATTAAAGGCATTTCCTTCAAATTTAGATTTTTTTTTTGTGATAGTCTTCTAAATACTGTATATATATTATGCAAAAAAGTGTTTCTATATTCTCCATAGAAAAGTACATTTTTTCATTCATCAAATTAAGAACTTTCAAGTAAGTTACATAAATTTTTCTTTGAGACCTGGAATTTCTTTCTGAGTAATGCACTCACACAACTTGAAGCAAGTATTATTGTTTTTCACATTCTATTGATTATCAGTATAAACACATTTAACTGATGCAAGTCATTGACAGTATTATACTGATAACTACATCATTTCAGCAAATACATGAACAAAACCCAAGATAAAAAAAAAAAAGTCAGCATTTTACAAAGCAAAATACCATTACTTTCATTTACAATAATGTCTAGTAGGAGGCAATACACACATCACTTACCACATTCTGCAAAACAACATGCTTAATTTGCTCAACAAATTCAACACATATTTTTAGCTACTCTAATTTTCTGGACGCATAACCTATTTTCACGTGTAATGTATTTCTATGTGCAATCATGGATATTTGAAGAGAGAATATTGAAGAATTCATGAAAATAGCAGGCAGTACATTGTCAATCGATACTTTCACTTGTTTTGACTTCTTTGCACTTACTAAACTTTAATCTAGTTTTTCTGGTAGTGTTTGATTCCATTACAACATAATTTATTCCACTGCCTTGTTGAATATTTTTCATGATTTGCATGCTGTCAGTGGATGAACTTTCTGATTGAACAGTGTCTTTAAGTAGTCAGTCGCCCATGCATATCATTATTTTCCTCAGTAGAATCAAATCTAACTTTGTCTTCTGCACTTAGAGACATACTAAATAGAAATTAAGAACTCTGTAGCAGTCCTTCATCTCAGTTTCAACCAAATCATAGAACAGAAAAACTGAATGAAAATGTTTAGAGTACAACAACTGATGCATGATCATGTACAAGTGGAAACTAGAAAAACTTTGGTTACAATACCCACTTTAAACATCTCAGTTTATCTAAACTAAATTATAATCAGTGCAAAAGACATTTCTCCCATTTCTTCAATATACACCTATATTTTGGGGCATCTTTTTTTGTGATTGCTTGTTTATTTCCAACCTTTCATGAAAAACATATCTGGCCATGGCAAAATATTATCTTGCCTGGAAATAAGTGAAGGTTGGCAACAGGGAGGGCATCCAGCCATAGAAAGTCTGCCTCAACAAATTCTGTCCAATGTATGCAAGCATGAAAATGTGAACATCATGTTGATGATAATGATGTTTACCTATACACGCATTGAGACAACCAGAAAGAAGTATTATGATAATGTATAGCATCAACATATTTATTTATTCATTTTTTCTTTTTCTTTTTTATTTGTTTCAGTCATTTGACTGTGGCCATGCTGGAGCACTACCTTTAGTCAAACAAATCGACCCTAGGACTTATTCTTTGTAAGCCTAGTACTTATTCTATCGGTCTTTTTTGCCAAACTGCTAAGTTATGGAGACGTAGACACACCAACATCAGTTGTCAAGCAATGGCGGGGTGAGAAACACAGACACACAAACATATACATATATATATACAATGGGTTTCTTTCACTTTCTGCCTACCAAATCCACTCACAAGACTTTGGTCAGCCCGAGGCTGTAGTAGAAAGCAGTTGCCCAAGGTGCCATGCATTGGGACTGAACCCAGAACCAGGTAGTTGGTAAGCAAGCTACTTACCACACAGCCACTCCTGTGCCTATCAAAAAAGAATCAAAAGTCCTGATCATTAGGCTAGTTTCCGGGATTCTGTGATATATATATATATATATATATATATATATATATATATATATATATATATATATATATATATATATATATATATATATATATATATATATATATATATATATATATATATATATATATATATATATATATATATATATATATATATATATATATACTCCCCTACCTTGGACAGGATGCCAGTCTGTCCCAGGGTTACTCATTTACTGCTGAGTGAACTGGAGCAATGTGAAATGAAGTGTCTTGCTCCTGAACACAACACGTTGCTCAGTCCAGGAATCGAAATCACAATCTTACAATCATGAATGTGGCACCCTAATTACTGAGTCATGCACCTCCACATGTATATATGCATCTAGATATCTATCATATACATAAGAAGCTGCTGCCCATCATGGAAACTTTAGAGTCTACTTATACATGTGTGCAAGTGTGCAAAAATGTTTGGTTTGTATAGCAGCAAGTGGTGCAAGCATAGTAAGGTAGACATTAAAATGATGATGGTGGTGATGATGATGATGAGAATGATGATGATGATGACGACGACGACGATGACGACGGTAATGATGATGTTGATGTTGATGATGATGATGACGGCGATGATGATGATAATGATGATGATGATGATGACGACAGTGATAATGATGATGATAATGATGATCCACACATACACACTCACACACACACACACACACACACACACACAAGAACATGAAGGACACACAGGAAATAGATTTTAATCAAATGCCCAGAAGGATTTTTAGAGGTAGTAGATAATTTCTGCATTCTAATTGCCCTAATTAGTGGCAGCAGAGTTTGTTCTGAAAGCATAGTTACAAGAATATGAGACAACTGGAGAAAGTTCAAAGAGTTATTACTGCTATCAGTAACAAAAGGCTGCTCTCTCTCTCTCTCAGAGTGAATAACAGATTATATGATGTGGGTTGTGAATATAGAAAATGTTGAGGACATCTGAAGACTTGAAAGAAATGAAGCTAGCAAGCTTTGCTGGATGAGCAATGTCAGTGAGAACATAGGACAAAGTGCAAATACATTGAGTGAAAAACCAGATATGAGAGGTATCAGATGTAGTGTGAGAGAAAGAAAATCTTGCTGGTATAGTTATGGATGAGAACAGCTTCATAAGGATGAGCCGATTACAGAATGTGGATGGAACTTGTGAAAGAGGGAGACCCAAGAAAAGAAGAGATGATGTAGTGATGACTGACCTTATGTTGTTGAGCCTCATGAAAGAGATGACAAAGGACTGAGATGACTAGCAATTTGATGTACTTGAGAAGACCCATTTACACACACATACACACACACAGTTTGAATTTATAAGAATGCACCCTACTTCTAGATTAAGAAACATATAAATAGTTAAACTAATTTACGTTATATAATGTTTCTATAGCAATGCTGTCAAAATAAGAAGAAGGATAGTGTACATTGCAATTTTGGGAGACCTTAATGACTGCTTTCAGTAAGACAGGAAGTTATCTCCAGTCTGGGAATCTGGTCAAGTCTGTATATTCATTGCAGGAATGAAATACCTTCAGCATTTCCTCTGGCTCTTTACATTCTGAGTTCAAATTCCATCATGGTCAACTTTGTCTTTCATCTTTTCTGGGTTGATAAAATAAGTATCTGTTGAGTACTAGGGTTACTGTAATCGGTTATCTCCCTCCCCTAAAATTTCAGGCCTTGCACCTATAATAAGCAAGATTCTCATTATCACTTCATTGATCAATTGTGACCTGCTGTTAGACAACAACACATGACTGCAAGAAATAATTTTGTTGAATTCCACAAAATCTGTGTTATATTCTTAATTTTATCCATTAACTGATATCCCAACTTAAATATTCTATGTTCTTACTCTAGTGGGATTTTCAAAACCAAAATAAGACTGCTACTGAACTATTTACATTCCATTGCAGATGCCTGTCACAATCACACACACATATAGATATAAACATACATATATGTACATATATACATATATACATGCATACATATATATATATATATATATATATATATATATATATATATATATGTTGTTGTACTTGGGGATGGTCATATTGCCAGTTTAGCCAATAAAAACACACGCACTGTATATTTGGTGTTAATTTTTTTTTTTCAGCTTTATATTACATTAATCTTAATCTTAATCTTATTTCGGCCAGAGTTCTTTCGTCACACTTCTGTGACCTCATCAGTGGTCCTTTGTTTCCTTCTTTCTTATGTGTGTCTCACCTTGCTAACTATCAGCCATTTTGTATTTTGTATTCCTATTGTATGTGTCTACGCATGCGTGTCCTTCAATGTGTCTGTGTCTTTTGTAAGTGCATGTGTGTATGGGGAGTGTCTGTATCACCTATATTCTCTGTTAATACGTGTTCATTTGTATTAGTTTTTATTTATTTATATGTTCATGTGTGTGTGTGTGTGTGTTTTTTTTTTTTTTTTTTTTTTTTTTAATGTGTTTAATTAAATTTTGTTAACGTATGTAGTATTTAATTCCATTTGTTTATCTATGTATTGTATTATACTTTGTTCCTATTATTGGTTTATGGGTAACGTGTTGTCACATGCTGTGGTTTGTTAGTGGCGTATGTTAGTGTTCCATTCTAGTTTCCTATTCAGGCTAGGTTTCCCTTCTATTATGTGTGTAGCTTCAGTAATTTGTCTAAGTGCTGCATCACTGCTATGTGTAGATAAGATTTTAATTTCTATGTTGTTGATTGAGCCTCTATGTTCTTGCTCAGCGTGCTGGTACAGAACTGATGAGTTCTTCCCTTCCTTAAGTTCCCTCCAATGTTCGTTTGCCCGCTCCCCTATACTCCTTGCTGTTTCGCCTACATATGTCGTTGTCTTATTTCTGCATCGTCCCTCTGTACATCTTATACTATAGACCACATTTCTGGTTTTGCAGTTCGTTTGTGGGCTAAATCTACATACGATACAGTTCCTATCAGTGCAGGGGGTTCTACTGAAAGGGTATGTTCTACTGATAAGGGATTTGATAGGGTTGCCTGGCCTTTCAACAACCTTAATTCTTAGCTTAAGTTTGTCTAGGGCCCTTCTAAAGCGGTACGCCAGTTCGCCTCTAGGGGTGGTGTTGACGAACATGACGCTTTGGTACTTGTGGCTATTGTACCATGAGCTTGCCTTCCCTATTTTCTTCTTAGTTCTTTCTATGGTGTTCCATGATTTGCTCCTATAGAGTGGGCAAATCCCATTCCTATCGTTGCGTTTGATTGTTTCAAACTTCTTCATAGCTCCTTTGTAAACCCTGATCCTTTCTTTATGGCTGTAACCCGAGAACTGCATGCGGTGGACGAAATGTTGTATATGTCTCTTTAATTCTGTAGGGTCGCACATGCAGGAGACATTTCGCATTACTCTGACGAGGTCTGCCATCAATATGTTGAATTTGGCATTGTCCGCAATAGCCGAGTTCCGGTGGGTCAGGTACTTGGAGGCCATAGGTTTTGTATAGTGTGAATGGAGGATTCTGGTTTTATTGTTCTTAGTTTCTAGCCAGAGTTCAGTATCTAATACAGGTAATCTATGGTTAGGGTGTTTAGTAGGGTAGTCTATCGTAACTCTAATACTCTGGTGGATGGAGTTAGCTATTTGCTGGATGCTCTCCATAGTCTTAGTTTCTATTTCTATTTCAGGGGTACTCTCTTGTGGGGGTGTCTTTACCACTAAGTTGATATCATCGACATATCGAGAGTACACATTCACGAGTATGGAGTTCTGTGTCAGGCGTTCCTTAAGCCTTCTGTCCCACCATACCATGAAAAGATTGGCCACATCACCGGCGATACTAACCCCGATGGCTGCCCCCTCGTCCTGGGCGTATAATTTGTTGTTAAATTTAAAGGTGTGGCCTTTTAGGGTGACCTTTATACTAGCTCCTAGTGCATGTGCGATCATTTTCTTTACCTGGTGGATATTAGTGGGGGTCCGTATGGCTCTGGTCCATCCACTCCATCTCTCTATAGGGGTCTTCCTAGCCATAGAGGTAATTGTGGGTGGTCTACCTCTTAGACGTCTACTAGGGCAGAAATCTCTAAGGTCGTATCTATCTAGATATGCATCGTCATATGTCAATCTAAGTAGGAGGCCCAGTTCTTCTGTGTTGACTTTTTGGAACTCCACTTCGCTCTCGTTGATCATTTCCACGCACTTTTCCACTGCAAAATCCACGTCGATAGATGGGTATAGTGATACCACATCCATGCTACCCACTATATATATATATATATATATATATATATATATATGCATACATACATGCCTGCATGCATACATACATACCTACATATATGTGTGTATGTGTGTGTGTATGTATATGGGAAAACATAATATATGCATATATATATATATATATATATATATATATATACAATGCATTACACGTATATGTGTATATACATGCACATATATACACACATGCACACAAACACACACATTACAGCCACCTGTCAACTTATTGCTGTGAAGCAGAAATATCACCTCTTGTAACATCAATGATGTCTGAAATATAAACAAACCATAAGAAAAAAAACACGTAAGACAATATTTTATAAAATTAAATTAAAATATCTCGACTCAGCAAGAAATAAGAAAGTTTCAATAAATATATTTCATCTCAATCTAAAGAAATATTGGAAATAACAAGAATTTTTAGTTTAGTTTCTTAAATTTGTATTATATTTTAAAATGTATTTTTGTCCTTTTACCAAAATTATATGCTGCAGGACTCATTGCAAACATATGACGGGAAAAACTGTATCAGATTCTACAAATAAAGGAAAAACAAACTAATGTTCTTAATATAGATATTTATGCATCTTATTTGGTTGTTTGGTTAATAATTTTGATATAAGTTTGTCTATTTCTAAAGGAGTTTTAAATGTGTGATTACTATACTTAGTTCCCTATTGAAAATAAGAAAGGTAAAATTAAAACAAAATAAAACAAAATAAAACACTCTGCTACTTTTACATTATTTTATTTATTGCATTGTTCTGTTTACCAATATTTTCTTATCCTAGACTAAGCACATACATGAAAAGAAGGAAATTATATATGAAAGCAACATAAAAAGCAGAGACAATTACAGTATTACAGTATCATATTCAGAAGAGTATGCAAGTTCTGAAGATGATTTTTATTGGAAAACGTCAGTGGTAGTACAGAAGGGTTCATGGATATAGGTTTATGAGTAAGTTTCAGGCTGAAACAGTTCAATTAATATTAGAAAGGAAAAAAGGAAGCACCAGAGTTGAGATAACATAAGATAAGGTGATGCATGGAAGCATGGTAATGTGTGAAACTGAATATATTTTGAACAATCATTATATTTGCACACACATAAAAATGAACTCCATGATGCTAACAAACTTTGTCTGGAATATGAGTGACCAGAACATCACTTAAAGCATTAATTGGAAATTTATCACAAGATGGAAGTCATGTATAAATGTATGAGTGTATGTATATATAAATGTATGTATATGTGTTGTGTGTGTGTGTGTGTGCGCACGCACACACACACACACACACACACACACACACACAGTATGACTGGGTATTAACTTTATTACTTTATGCTTAGAGTGTGCTTCTTTTGGGGATATATGATACATTGACAAGGTATATATATATATATATATATATATATATATATATATATATATATATATATATATATATATATATATATATGATATAAAGAAAATGGAGAGTGTGAACACAGAAAATATCAATTTATTTATATAATAGTCAATTTCATGCCACCTACACATGTTTCAATTTCTCACCTTCATTCATATTTTACGATTAAAATTGCATTATGAATTTAAAAAGTAAAAATTGAAATATTATGGACAAAGGATAACTCTAATAATAATAATAACTATATGTATAAAACAAGATACAAACAAAAATTAAAATACTATGGACCAAACGTAAATTCTAATAATAAGAACTGTACACAAAATGGAATTCACAATAAGATTAAAATAGAGGAAAATAAATATAAGGATAAAATGATAACAGATGGAATTCGATATAAAATAGATAAGAAAAATATAAAAATATAAACACCAAGAAAGTAATAGAAGGCATAAATATCCCAAACACACATATAACAAGGATAGAAACAGTGAGGGAATTATAAGATCTCTGAACAATAAAATAGAAAGAAGACCAAAAACAGAACACTATGATAATGAAAATTGTGACTACTTCAATAAAAACCTAAATAGGATAGGAAATAACAAAAGGGTAGAAATTGAGAGCCTAAAAGGTAATATTCATAACAATTCTGTAAAACATTACGCTCCATGTGTAAATGTAATTAACCCCCAGAAAAATTACTCTAAAAAGAATTACTATGAAAATAATATAGTATGGTTCATTATACCGTTTGCAAAACAAATTAGAACCAATATAATGAAATTATATTATAAAACTGTCTCTAAAAATTTTTCAAAGGAGAACAAATATCACAAAATAATAAATTCACACAAATTAAGGGCAAGTTTCTGCATGGCAAAAACATTGCACAAATTATATCTTCACAAAATAGTAAGAAATTAAATGATTTCTATAATAATAGAAAATACAAATGATTTACTTAATGGCCAAAAATGAAGAGGATCTTAACAATAGTATGAAATACACAACAAGCGAAGGAAGGGAAGTAACCTTTAATGATTCCCTACTAGGACCAAAAAACATAAACTTGTAGTCTACAAAAAGAAGAATAAATATACGTAATAATAATAACAAAAATGATAATAAAAACACGAATGAAAATGATTTAAATATATGTGCTGATACTTATAGTAGCAACAACGAACATAAAATAAGTTACAATATAAATATTAAGGTAGATAAGAAAAAGAAAGAAGATAAGTCATTAGTTAAAACTCATAACACAGGAAATAAACATAACGAAAATGACCCTGAAAACTGGAAAAATAGGAAGTAGCAAAAGATCCAGATAACAAAGCCTGTGATTGTGCCAATAAAAATAAAAATAAATGTCTATTAAGAGATTTTATAGAGAAAAGAGTGTAATATATAGGTGTAAAGTAATGTCTGAGGGGCAGGATTACTAATATATAGGTTCCATGGAAAATTATATAAAAAGCAGAATAGCCAACCATGAAAGCACTTTTAGAGATAAGAGAAAAGAAGATAGCACTAGTTTAAGTGGATTAATTTGGGCAATTAAGGACAAAAATAAGGACTATATGCTGAAGTGGGAAGTAATTAGCTGGGCAAGATCTTATAACATTGGAAGAAAAAGGTGTGACCTATGTGTAGAGGAAATTTTCCAGATCATTACATCCAAGCACAAATTAATGAACAATAAGAGAGAAAGAGGATGTTGTTGTCCACACAGGATTAAATATACATTTAATGAATTCAAATAAATAATTAAGAAAACATTATAATAATGGGTATACGTCTAGTAAATCCAAATAAATATAATTAAATAGGCATATTTATGAATAAATCAATATCTAGAACTAATAATTATATAATATTAATCAAATAGAAAGATACACATTGAAACCCTTACTATCAGATGCTGAATCTAAATAAATTAATTAACAATTATATTAGATAGATGAGGGATAGAAAGCTTGTTATATTCACAAGGAAAAGAAATATATACATTTATATATTTAATAAATTTTAAATAAATTATATTGAAATAAACATTCCATGAATGGTAAAATTAAAATAAACATAAGAACAAATCTTAAAGTGAAATGCACTCACACCTTTCAAAATAGTCAAACTCCATGCATGTGATACATAGTGAATTGTATTCCCATTAAAATATATAAAAATTAATTTAACTAAATATATATGATAACCAAAAATATCAAGAAATAAGACTAATACATCTAAATAAAATTTAAAATCAAATAAAAATCAAATAAGTAGAAGTTAAATAAATGTATTGACTTTGATACTTACTAATATATATATATATATATTTTATTCTTTTGACAAGTGAATAGGGATAGGAGAGGCAGCTAGCCTCTAAAAAAGGAATCTAAATTCCATTAAGAATGAACAGTAATATGACATAGTTCTTTAGGACTGCAACTAGAAATTGTCCACTGTGGCCGTAGTTTAACCTCTAGCTATTTTTAGAATGGAATCCAAAGACAAACACGTTCATACACAAACACACACACACACACACACACACACACACACACACACACACACACACACACACACACTCACACACACACATATACACATGCTGCTATTCAGTCTGTAAGGAGCTCTCCATTCTTCAGGATGTCAATGAATATATGTCAATTTTGCCCTGAAGAAATGTTTAGCTTTTAAATTCATAACGCAATTTTGATTGCAAAATATGAATGAAAGTGAGAAATTGAAACGTGCATAGGTGACATGAAATTATCTATTATATAAATAACTTGATTTTTTTCTGTGTTCACACTCTCCATTTTCTTTATATCATATTAGCAAAATTCTGTCATCCTATATCAGATAAATGAAAACGTCTATAACAGCAACTGGAACTTCATAAGTGTTAAGCACTGATGTTGAAGAAGAACCTTCAATAAACACTGTTGCTAACACAAATTAACAAATTCCAGGAAAATGAATTGATATGGAGCTAAATTGATGTATGCTTGGTTGAAATACATCTGTTGAAAGAGCAACCTCTTTCTATTCAAAACTTATATACAGGGTGCAATGGGTAAATTGCCTCCATTTTATATTTTTAATTTCGCCCATGCCCATTGTTTGCTTATAATTTTTGTCGACTACACAGTATTGTAGGGTCAGTTGGGCACCATCTGTGAGAAAAGCAGCACCATGACACAATTCACTCTGCTAGAAATTTGGAAACGACATGCTGTACTGCTTGGCATTCATGCCACAAGCTCCAATATGAACAGATGGTGAGCACACAGAACATGTACCAAAATATGTACCAAGAGTGATAAAAATCAAACTTCCAATCAATATCATGGTGTTTGGAATGATCACTAGTGATGGCGATGTTACGTCTCCGTTCATTTTCCCACACGGCCTCACACTCAACACGGAGGCCTACATCAAGTGCCTGGAGGAGGTAGTGTTGCCCTGGGTCAAGACAGTGGTTGCTAGAATACCCTGTATCTAGCAACAGGTCTCTGCACCATGCCACACAAGCAGGAGAACCCAGCCAGTCATGGCTGTCATACAATTTCTGTGACCACATCACCCCTAACATCTGGCCACATCTGTGTGTGTGTGTGTGTGTGTGTGTGTGTGTGTGTGTGTGTGTGTGTGTGCATGTGTGTACACATATACGCACATGTACACACATGCACACATATATATGAAAGGGATAAATAGGTACAGATTCCAGAATTGTCAAAATATGAATATGTACATTTATACACACACATGTGTGTATGCACCTATACATATGCGTGTTTACACACATATGCCATATAAGTATACAAAAAGTACTTAAATATATGCACGTATGTAATTAAATATACTCTTATGACTACATATGCTTTAGGTTAGCATACACACACACATATTTGTGTATCTCCTCGTTTCTATGTAACTTTGTATGTAGATACAAATATTCAAAGTGTCAGTGCAAGGAAAGTAATACTGTCTATGCTATAGATTTAACAAGAACAAGAGCAACAATCATGATAGTCGTAAGTCTACAACAATAATTCCTTAGACAATAATGTTGATTCTGTACCATTATTGAAAAGATTCAATAACAGTACAGAATCAATAGGTGTGTATTTTTAGTTCTTTACTGAACAATACTAGCAAAACTCATCTAGATACATGAAGAAAAAATGGATACAAATATCTAAAAGAAACTATGAAAGATTGTCAGTAAAGTTTTTAAGTAGGCAAAGAAAAAAAATAAAAGATTCTTGAGAAAGAAAAGAAAAAAAGAAAGGATGAAAGTATGTGTAATAGATTGGAAAAAAAAAAGATATCTTATTAGACATGGTAGGTTCATAAAATATAAAAAAATAAGTGTATTATTAAACAAAATTGAAGAATAAAAATGCTGAAGAATAGCAAAGATTCTGAAAGTAAAAAAAATGGTAGATGAATAAGAAGTACATAAAAAAAAAATCAATTTAGAAAAAAATGTGAACTTAAAGAGAAGTATGCATAAAAATAAGTGAACTAAGCTAATAATATTATAAATTACCTGTTGTACCTATCTTTATACATTCATAATGCATACATGCATCACCATCACCACTATCATCTACATCATCATCACTGGCATTATCATCATCATCGTCATCATCTTCATTGTTGTTGTTGTTGTTGTTGCTGTCATCATCATCATTGTCGTTGTTGTTTTTCATTGTTGTCATCATCATTGTCTTTGTCATTGTCATCCTTAAACTTCTCCTCCACACCACCACCACCACCACCACCACCACCACCACCACCGTCCTCGTCGTCGTCGTCGCCATCATCGTCATCATCATCGTCGTCGTCATCTTTGTTGTTGTCATTGTCATAATTGTTGTTGTTGTTTTTCATTGCTGTTGTCATCATTGTCATTCATCGCTGTTGTCTTTGTCATCGGCATCTTCAAACTCCTCATTCTCCACACCACCACCACCACCACCACCACCACAATCGTTGTCATCGTCATCATCATCGTCGTTGTCGTCATCTTCGTTATCATCATCATCATCATCGTTTCTTGCCTAATTCTCACTCCAACAGCTTAAGCTGCTGCAGGGACACTAACTTATTGATTCTGTCTGTTGATTACTCCCACCTGGTGATTAGACCTCCTGTTTCCTTTAGTAATGTCCAGGGGCTTTCCAGGTGATACTCTGTTGGTTTGCATATGTGTATACGAACAAACCTCCACTGCTGTGTTCTTCTGAGTGTGCACATATGTATGTATGATTGACTGTATCTATTTCTCCATATGTGTGTGAGTACACAAGCTTGAGTGCACTCACACACATCTGTCTATGTGAGTATAATGTGTTTATGTATGCATCTGTGCATGCACACACATGTGTATATGTCCTTGTATGTGTATGTGTATACGCATGTGTCAGTGAGGTTAAAAATATGTAGGATACCATGTAGTTCTTACTAGGATAGTTAACATTGTTGTATTTATGTTGTACTAATGTTGCTTAACATTTTATAGTGGGAGGTTCGTTTGAGTATCATTGGGTAATATACTCACTCACATACATTCATACACAGGAACACACACTTATACCAAAATATAACTTGAAAGTACATACAATCCAAGAAAACATTCAACATTTGACAGCAATGTGTAGAACTAAAAATAACGAATGTATTTTTGAACACACAATGGAATGGTAACGTTTATTTCTAATCAACTACAAGTTATTAACATCTGACGAAGGAATTTATCACAGAATTGTTTCACAAGTACAGACTTTTGTTAACTATTTATTAACTAGTTTTAATTTAACGTCGATGGCATGTATATTATAGACATAATTGATGAACTACATTAATTATATATAAGAAATGATGAAATTTCTAAGTGCAGACTTAGCCATGTGATTCAGAAATTTTCTTTTCAGTGGTGTGGCTTTCAATTTGATCCCACTTGTGCAAGTAGCAAATGTAAATGGAACTTCTTGTACAGGAGCCCATTCTAAGTATGTGTATGTGTATATATATGTATATGTGTCTATATATATCTGTATGTGTGTGTGTGTGTGTGTGTGTGTGTGTGTGTGTGTGTGTGTGTGTGTGTATATATATATATATATATATATATATATATATATATATATATCATCATCATCATCATCATCGTCGTTTAACGTCCGCTTTCCATGCTAGCATGGGTTGGACGATTCGACTGAGGACTGGTGAAACCGGATGGCAACACCAGGCTCCAATCTGATTTGGCAGAGTTTCTACAGCTGGATGCCCTTCCTAACGCCAACCACTCAGAGAGTGTAGTGGGTGCTTTTACGTGTCACCCGCACGAAAACGACCACGCTCGAAATGGTGTCTTTTATGTGCCACCCGCACAGGCCAGTCCAGGGGCACTGGCAACGATCTCACTCGAAAATCCTACGGGAGCCAGTCAGGCGGTACTGGCAACGGCCACGCTCAAAATGGTGCATCTCATGTGCCACCCGCACAAGAGCCAGTCCAGGGGCACTGGCAACGATCTTACTTGGCTTGCCGGGTCTTCTCACGCACAGCACATTTCCAAAGGTCTCGGTCAGTAGTCATCGCCTCGGTGAGGCCCAATGTACGAAGGTCTTGCCTCACCACCTCAGCCCAGGTCTTCCTGGGCCTACCTCTTCCACGGGTTCCCTCAACTGTTAGGGTGTGGCACTTTTTCACGCAGCTATCCTCATCCATTCTCACCACATGTCCATACCAGCGCAATCGTCTCTCTTGCACACCACAACTGATGCTTCTAATGTTCAGCTTTTCTCTCAAGATACTTACACTCTGACGGGTATTCACATTGACATTACACATCCAACGGAGCATACTGGCTTCATTCCTTGCGAGCTTACGTATGTCCTCAGCGGTTACAGCCCATGTTTCACTGCCATGTAGCATGGCTGTTCGTACGCATGCGTCATACAGTCTGCCTTTTACTCTGAGTGAGAGTCCCTTTGTCGCCAGCAGGGGTAAGAGCTCTCTAAACTTTGCCCAGGCTATTCTTATTCTAGCAGCTACACTTTCAGCGCACCCACCCCCACTACTAACTTGGTCGCCCAGATAGCGGAAGCTATCGACTACCTCTAGTTTTTCACCCTGGAATGAGATAGAAGTTGTTTCCTGTTTGTTTACAGTCTTTATTGCACCTGAACATCTGCCACAAACAAAAACTAACTTGCTAGTTAACCTGCCTTTGATGTTGCTGCACCTCTTATGTGTCCATAGCTTGCACCGGGTACATCTTATAGAGTTACTACCTACTCCTTTTCTACATACTGAGCAGGGCCATCTACCTGAAGGGGTTTGTGTTTTATCTACCTTCCTACTTATTAGGATTTTGGTTTTAGCTAGGTTGACTCTAAGGCCCTTCAATTCTAGACCTTGCTTCCACACCTGAAATTTCTCCTCTAGTTCTGATAGTGACTCTGCAATTAGGGCAAGGTCATCAGAATAGAGGAGCTCCCAGCGGCAACCTGTCTTGAACTCCTCTGTGATTGCCTGGAGGACTATGATAAATAAGAGGGGGCTGAGGACGGAACCTTGGTGGACCCCTACCTCTACCCGGAATTCATTGCTGTATTCATTTCCAACCCTCACCTTACTGGCAGCATCTCTGTACATGGCTCGCACAGCTCTCACTAACCATTCTTCTATCCCAAGTTTCCTCATTGACCACCGGATAAGGGATCGGGGGACACTGTCAAAGGCTTTCTCCATGTCAACGAAAGCCAGGTACAGAGGTTTATCCTTAGCTAGGTATTTCTCCTGCAACTGTCTCACTAGAAATAAGGCATCAGTAGTGCTTTTACCTGGCACGAACCCAAACTGCATCTCATCTAAATTGATTCGCTCCCTAATTAGTTGGGCTATGACCCTCTCTGTAACTTTCATAACCTGGTCTAACAGCTTGATGCCTCTGTAATTATTTGTATCTAAAGCGTCACCTTTACCTTTGTAGCAGTTGACTATGATGCTGCTACACCAGTCATTGGGTATGACTCCTTCGTGTATCACCTGGTTCGTAATACGGGTGACTAGGCTATAGCCAACACTGCCAGATATTTTGAGCATCTCTGCAGTGATTCCTGATGGGCCGGGGGCTTTCCCGGTCTTCATACTCTTAATTGCTTTATCTACCCTGGTACTATCAACTCGGATAGCTGGTCCCTCTACTGGGTCGACATACGGCAGGCTCTCTTCCTCCCATTCATTCTCTTTATTAAGCAATCTATCGTAGTGGCATCTCCAGACCTCTTTCTTTGCATCCTCATTTAGTGCAAGCGTACCATCATCCATGCGAACACATTTCTCTCCTACAACATCACTATTCTCTCTCCTACACTGTCTTGCAACACGAAATACCTCGAGTCTTTGGTCCTCACGGCGCAGAACATTGGCAAATCTTTTCTTATCTGCTTCCCCTCTGGCTAAATAAACCTGTCGCCTAGCCTCCCTTCTGGCACATTGGTACAATTCCCTGCTACCACCGTTCTTCCAGTCCTTCCAAGCCTGTTTCTTTTGTCTAATAGCCCTGTCTACCTCC
>NC_142929.1:150184188-150234188 GCF_046866305.1 Octopus bimaculoides | reverse complement strand
AGCCCATCCCACTCAAAATGTTACTGAATAATGGTTGTTTAAGGATGTTAAACAAAACACTCATTATTATTATTATTATTGCCTTTGCACGGCTTCTAACACTGGAGATGTACTACAGTGTCAGCTGTTCACTACCAGTGAACTAAGGTAACACCTCTTATTTTTTAAGCACCTTCCAGAGTATTCGAGCGGTTCCAAGCAGTGCTGTTTTCTGCTAGTGCTCCACCCTTATTGCAGCCCCTATTTGTTCCATGTACTTCTTGAGATTTTTGCTCACTGTTTCCAGGGCTTCGACAATTATTGGTACTACTGCTATCTTTTTTCTTCGACCTCAACTGCTTAACTTTCCAAGCTAACCTGTCATATCTCTCAACTTTTCTTTCTTCCTTATCACATATCTTGTCAGCTGGGCATGCTATATCTATGATCCAACATAGTTTGTTTCGTTTCTCAATTAAGACTATGTCTAGCTCACTATTCTCTATCTCATGGTCACATTGAATCATAAAATCCCTTAGGATCTTTGCATTTCTAATTTTGACGATACCTATCATTATTATTATTATTATTATTATTATTATTATTATTATTATTATTACTATTATTATTATTATTATTATTATTATTGTTTTCATTAGCATCTTCTTTCAATTCTGTTCCCATTTCTTGCTGATTGCCTTCCTGACACTTAGGGCAGAGAAACATACTGTATACATTGGTAGTGGTAGGCCATTAAAATCAACACACCAGATTGTTCATTTACAAAGTTATGTGATAGAGAAAAAGGGGAAGAAAGATAAAGAGGAAAAAATAAAAAATTGCTTACCAACCACATGGTTCCGGGTTCAGTCCAACTGTGTGGAACCTTTTACTGTAGCCTCGGGTCAACCAAAGACTTGTGAGTAGATTTGGTAGACAGAAACTGAAAGAAGGCCATTGCACATATATATATATATATATATATATATATATTAAATATATACTTTTATAAAACAAAATTTTACAAAATATATAGTATTTGTTAACAGTCTTAGCAAAAAGCTCACATGTGAATTTTTGTATATATATATATATATATATATATATGTCTCTTAAAAGATAGAGCTCAAAATCGATGCATTGAAGATACTTTATTGCAGCAACAATTATAATAGCAGAAACAACCACAATAAGCCAAACCTATGCACATTTCAATAGGGTATCCAGAATAAATAAACCACATCATAAGATGTCTCATAAGATATTGTAACATATTACAACATATTACAAATTACAAATTATAAATTGTTGGATACTCCATCTCTTCAGGTTGGTAGGTTGCGTACCGTTGATTATTCTTTCAGCCTCTTTGATGATGTATGTGTTTTGCTAATAATAGTAGTATTGGTGATGGCAATAATGCGACCCTGAAGAGATGGAGTATCCAGCAATTTATAATTTGTAATTTGTAATATGTTGTAATATGTTACAATATTTTATGAGACATCTTATGATGTGGTTTATTTATCCTGGATACCCTATTGAAATGTGCATAGGTTTGGCTTATTGTGGTTGTTTCTGCTATCATAATTGTTGCTGCAATAAAGTATCTTCAATGCATCGATTTTGAGATCTATCTTTTAAGAGACATATATATATATATATATATATATATATATATATATATATATATATATCAAAAGGATGTGTTATAATACTATGCCACAGCCATACCAACAATCCAACATGCCACCATCATCAGCTGCTATACAGATATCAGTATGGTTTTGACACCTGGGCAGTACCATTCAATCTGGCAGTGTCAACAACACTAAAGTAAGTGTTGTTTGGGAACAAACAAACCAAAGAGACCACAACTCTCAAACATATTTACCCAATGTATAACTGTATCGATAAATAAATTCCACAAGTAAATTGCAACCACTCCTAAATACATAACTAACAGTGACAACTCTATTAAGTCATGCAAAATTATAGTCCTTACCATTTTCCGAAGTATAACATAAAAGTAAAAGCTTAATAACCACATTATTTCAATCAATATATAGGCAGGATTAAACACTAACTTTACTTAAACTACAACAAGAGACATTTAAACCAATGTACATTGTATCGGTATTAATAGTAAACTTCAATAACTAAATTATATGCTAAATTGTGATCCATCTTTAAGTCCATATAAAGATAAAGCCTTCACTCTCTGCCTTTGGGTATTCATTCAGTCTCTAGAGATAGCAGCCAAATCTCTCTCAGTTTGCACATGTACTGTATTAAAAATTGAAAGGACCCTCTGGATATTTCTAATGAGAAGAATAAATGGCATATATTGATACAGCTAGAAAACCTCTGAACATAAGTCTATCCCTTGATGGTGAACCTTTTTTTAATAACACAATAACATTTCACCTACAAAGGTATATAAATCTGGATATACAATAAGATATAGAAACAAATGCATAAACCAATGTTATTTGATTCCTAATTATCTCAAAGAAACAAATACATTACTTTCAATAGAAATCATTATATTGTATGCACCTACTTCATCAACATTCGTGCCTATATCATTACCTCTTTGACTAATTAGCTAGTGCACGTACTTCACCAATATACATGCCTACATCCATTACATTTCATACCAATTACCATTCTCTACTAATGGGAAACTCTGGTCACATGTTGCTACAAGTTGTTCGTTATGCAAGCCCTCCAAATATGGTAGAGCCAGTAGATGCAACCCAGCGGTGCAATACCCCAGCAAAGTATCAGTAGATCACTGTTTCTGGTAGTTGTCATGGCAATCGTAGCCACGAGCAAGCAAAGAAGCAGTGGTCGGTAGCTCAACAATTAGGTATCAGTACATAACAGTGACAGACAACAGGTCAAACAACCAGCAATGAAATCAATTAAGATTTAGCTTTTATTGGCTACCAGAGTGCACCAAACAGAACTGTGACTGTCTTGATGATCATACCAATTTGCAGAGCTATATGACTGAGCCAAGAACTCAGATACTAGCGCTTTTTATATCCAACAGTTTCTATCAATAGTTCTGAACTTTTCTGCCAGAATGTAGGCTTTCTTCTCACACTCTATTCACATATGATTTCGCTGTGTGCATGCTTACACAGGACTGTCTGCAGAGTCACTTATACAAATGGATACATATCCTGAAAATTATCTGGAGATTAGCTCACATGCAGTGACACATTAATCAAATCCATTTGTATCTAGTGCCTGCATACATAGAATGTTCTTTATGTTGTGTATGTATGAGTATGTATGTTTATGTGTGTATATGTCTGTGTGTATGTCATTGCATGTGTGAATGTGTATGAGCTAAGCATGTGTGTATGTATCATCTCCGATTTTATAGAATGCTATGTTTATCTGTTTAATTGTGACATTTACTCTTTTGAATTTATATGTAGCTTCATCTTTATAGTGTGTATTATTTATGTTTGTTTTTTTCTTTCATGAAACTGAAACATCATATTGTATGCACTGTTTCTCATATAGTCAGTTAGTGATCAGTATAAATCTAAATAAAACCATTGTTGAATATAATTTTCTTTGTTCTGCACAACTCATAAATCAATGTTCTTCAGAACAAAATTTATAGGACCAGTACTAAACACTAGTTTGTGTCTTACTCAACGAGCTTTCCGCAGTAGAAGTATTGAACACAGCACAACAAGGCACCATTGAGCTACACCATTGATATTTACAATTAGAGCTACTCAGGGTCAGTTAGTGTATTATGGTTATTCATCATGCCAGAATTAGCAACCAAAGCCTCCTCAAATCACATCCAATGATTAAAAAGAAAGGATGTTTTGAATAAAATAGAGTTTTAAAAGCTATCTCTGAAACAAATAAGAGGATGTTTATCGCTAGAACACATTTGGTCATAGATCTGCTGGACCAGGGCTAATTTACAGTCAACAGAACAATAACAATGTTAGAAGTAGGTAGTCTCATACACAGAAGGATAAGTCTCTTGATCATGGAAACATTATAACACTAATGATATGACATGATCTGCTGAATCCCTCATGTAGTTGTCTGATACACTATTGACTATTCATTAGGCACACCTCCCTTTCTGTCGGTCCATCCCTCTCTCTCTCTCGATTCATATATAAACTAATTTACAAATGATAGGCACACAAAATTTGCTATGTTTGTCTAATGATTTAATGGATTTTCCACTATCTCTCAGTTAAACCTCCCAATATAAACTTATAAATGGTAGCAACATGATACAAAACAGCTATTCTACTTGTCACACATCTGTTAAATTACCAGACAAATATACCTCCATTACTAAATGTGAAGAAAACAGGATATTTCCTACACAACTAATTACAAATTAATATAATATGATATAATATAATATGATATAATATAGTATATCATCATATGTATGTATATAAATATGTACATGCATGAAACACATGATAGCATAAATATGTCATAACAAATATAAAAATGTATAAATGCATGTCATAAACATTTAAAACTGTCAATGTTACCACAAAGTAGCACCAACAGAACACACACTGATTCAGTGCCAATGTTTACATTCACTCTTGCGCACACACACACACACACACACACACACACACACACACACACACACATGCGTGCATGCAATATTACTTTCACTTTTCTTTTATTGATGATATTGTACAGAGTATTAAAATTTTGGCTACCAATGACCAGATCACTAACACAATTCCACTGTGATTCTATGTGTGTGTGTGTGTGTGTGTGTGTGTGTGTGTGTGTGTGTGTGTGTGTGTGTGTGTGTGCGCAAGTGCAGGCATGGGCAATGATTAAAAATGTTGCTTCAAGTTCAATTTCACAGTTTGGTTGGTAAGAGTCTTTTACCATACAATAAAGTTGTTTTAATTCTTGTAATTAAAACTGAATAGATGGAAATTGCATGACAGCTCAACTGTTGGAAAATACCAGTAATCTATTGGCCAACTTGACCTTTTAATGATTTTATCCACAACATTTTTGTTTACATCAAAATTTAAAATATATTGATCTAGAGAATTAGCACATTATCCAATGCAATTTTTACTATGATAACGGTCTCCATTACTTGGAACTAGTTGGTCTTATACTTTTACCATTCATGCACGTCCATTACACATAGCTTTCCACCTCATCTCACACTTGTTGCATCTATTATCCCTTAATCTTTTCTACTCTAAGCACAAGCCCGAAATTTTTGGGGAGGGGGCCAGTCAATTAGATTGACTGTGTGGTAAGTAGCTTGCTTACCAACCACATGGTTCTGGGTTCAGTCCCACTGCATGGCACATTGGGTAAGTGTCTTCTTCTATAGCCACGGGCCGACCAAAGCCTTGTGAGTGGATTTGGTAGACGGAAACTGAAAGAAGCCCGTCATATATATGTATATATATATATATATATATATATATATATATATATATATATATATATATATATATATATATATATATATATATGTATGTATGCATGTGTATATGTTTGTGTGTCTGTGTTTGTCTCTCCAACATCACTTGATAACGGAATGAAAGGCAATGTTGACCTCGGTAGAATTTGAACTCAGAACTTAAAGACAGACGAAATACCGCTAAGCATTTCACCCGGCGTGCTAACATTTCTGCCGGCTCACCACCTTTCTATTATCTCTTAATCCTGCACTAACCCTCAAGATTACAAGTTCAGGTTTATACCTGTAATTATTGGGGACCAGGTATATGCAACACACTGCCTATATACCAATCTTGAGAAATTAGGCTTCTCAAAACCAGAAAGAAGAAAGCTAGTTCAAAGATTACAGATCCAAGCCATCACTGGAACTGTAAAAATCTGTAAAACTTTCCAAAAGTTTATCATTAAAATATATATGAGCATGTCTAGATATGTAACTATATGCATGACAATACATCATCATCATCATCGTTTAACGTCCGCCTTCCATGCTAGCATGGGTTGGACGATTTGACTGAGGACTGGTGAAACCGGATGGCAACACCAGGCTCCAATAATACATATATACATACATACATGCATACATTCATACATACATACATACAAACAAAAATACCTTGTTGTTAATGTTGAAATTCCAATGAAGGAGCCTTGGATCTAGGTTAGAAATTGGTTCTTTCTGTATTGGCAAGAAATCTTGAAGTAAACTGAATAATGACATACATACATACATACATACATACATACATTGTTTTCATAATCTAGATTCCACTGATAGAGCTTTATATTCTTGTTAGAAACCAGCTCCTTTTTTTTAAAGGAAAAAATTAAATAATTAAAAACAGGAAAGAATGTACACAGATACATATATTCACACATTGTTTTACCCCAGAAATAGCTGCCAAGTTTTCACACAGATCACACTGTGTCATCTTAAAAACAAGAAACTACTAATTAGAGCACACTATGTGTTAACAGGAGGCGCAATGGCCCAGTGGTTAGGGCAGCGGATTCGCGATCATAGGATCGCGGTTTCGATTCTCAGACTAGGCGTTGTGAGTGTTTATTGAGCGAAAACACCTAAAGCTCCACGAAGCTCTGGCAGGGGATGGTGGCAAACCCTGCTGTACTCTTTCGCCACAACTTTCTCTCACTCTTACTTCCTGTTTCTGTTGTGCCTGTATTTCAAAGGGTCAGCCTTGTCACACTGTGTCACGCTGAATATCACCGAGAACTACGTTAAGGGTACACGTGTCTGTGGAGTGCTCAGCCACTTGCACGTTAATTTCACGAGCAGGCTGTTCTGTTGATCGGATCAACTGGAATCCTCGACGTTGTAAGCGACTGAGTGACAATAACAACAACACACACACACACACACATATATATATATGTATGTGTGTGTGGAGGTGCAATGGCACAGTGGTTAGGGAAATGGACTCCTGGTCATAGGATCATGGTTTCGATTCCCAGACCAGGTGTTGTGAGTGTTTATTGAGCGGAAACACCTAAAGCTCCACGAGGCTCCGGCAGGGGATGGTGGCGAACCCTGCTGTACTCTTTCGCCACAACTTTCTTTCACTCTTACTTTCTGTTTCAGTTGTGCCTGTAGTTCAAAGGGTCAGCCTTGTCACACTGTGTCACGCTGAATATCACCGAGAACTACGTTAAGGGTACACGTGTCTGTGGAGTGCTCAGCCACTTGCACGTTAATTTCACGAGCAGGCTGTTCCGTTGATCGGATCATCTGGAACCCTCGACGTTGTAAGTGACGGAGTGCCAACAACAACAACATATATATATATATATATATATATATATATGTGTGTGTGTGTGTGTGTGTGTGTGTGTGTGTGTGTGTGGAGGTGCAATGGAACAGTGGTTAGGGCAATGGACTCCCGCTCATAGGATCGCGGTTTCAATTCCCATACCGGGCATTGTGAGTGTTTATTGAGCGGAAACTCCTAAAGCTCCACGAGGTTCCGGCAGGGGATGGTGGCGAACCCTGCTGTACTGTTTCACCACAACTTTCTCTCACTCTAACTTCTTGTTTCTGTTGTGCCTGTAATTCAAAGGGTCAGCCTTGTCACAGACTGTGTCACGCTGAATATCCACGAGAACTACGTTAAGGGTACACGTGCCTGTGGAGTGCTCAGCCACTTGCACGTTAATTTCACGAGCAGGCTGTTCCGTTGATCAGCTCAACTGGAAACCTCGACGTCGTAAGCGACGGAGTGCCAACAACAAAATGTGTTAACAAATGCTCATGGCTAGCTAGAATGTCTCTGATTGATAGATCTGCTGAATCAGGCCTGATTTGGGGCTAAACCACAACTATGGCAACAAATGAAAATTTTAAGCTTCAGTTAAGAGATGGCACATTAGGTATTGTGCTTCCATCATAATGTAATAGAATAACATCAACTACAAAACATAGAAATAGTTGGTGAATAAATACAACGCAGAATAACAAACACAGCATTTACAATCATCTGGTTAAATATTTAAACAGACAGTCTTTAGATGTTCAGAGATAAATCAATAAAAGGAAGAAAGAAATATGAAAGAGATCAGTTATCGTTTCTTCTATCTTCTAGCATTGTCTCATGAAGATTTGATTTTTTAAGTAGCACTAAACTAGCAAGGGATGCATGCACACATACATACATACACACATACATACACACATGCATACATACAGACAGACAGACATATGTACATACATACATACAGACATGTATGTATGTGTATATATATATATATATATATGCATGTATGTATGTATATATACATAAATATACATAAATATATATATATATAAATATACATATACATTTATATATATATATATATATATATATATATATATATATATATATATATATATATATATATATATATATATATACATACATACATAAAAATATGTATACACGTACTTATATATATACATGTGTGTATATGTTTATATAAATATATGTTTGTAAGTATGTATATGTGTGTGTGTATATATATATGTATGTATATATATATATATATATATATATATATATATATATATATATATATATATATATATATATATATATATATATATACATATGCATATACATACATATATATATATATATATACACAGACACACACACACAGATAGCCATAAGTCACTTTACTCATTTGGAGTGGTTGGCGTTAGGAAGGGCCTCCAGCTGTAGAAACTTTACCAGATCAGATTGAGCCTGGTGCAGCCTCTGGCTCACTGGTCGTCAGTCAAACCATCCAACCCATGCCAGCATGGAAAGCGGACGTTAAACGATGATGATGATAACTTGGAGATGTTTGCCTTGCCTTAACGTTTGCTGTCCTCTTTAACAATTATATATATATATATATATATATATATATATATATATATGTGTGTGTTAGGAATGGATGAGTGACTTGTGAAAGCTGTACAGGCCATGTACAGAGATGCCATCAGTAAGGTTATATATGCTAATCATGTACACAGTGAAGAATTTGGTGTTCGGGTTGGGGCTCATCAAGACTTGGTCCTCAGTCCCCTCCTTTTCATCATTGTCCTCCAAGCCATAACAGTGGAATTCAAAACCGACAAACCCTGGGAACTAATATATGTTAATGATTTTGCCCTCTTAGTAGATTCTATATTAAAGCTAGAAGAGAAATTCCAGGTGTGGAAGCTATACCTGGAATCTAAGAGTCTTATGGTTAACTTAGAAAAGACTAAGGCCTTAGTAAGCAAGAAAACAACAGGACTCTACCCCTTTCAGGATTTGTAGGAAAGGTGTAGGCAGGATCTCCATACAGTGTGCCCAGTGTAAGCTATGGACACAAGAGATGCAGTGGGTTAATAGGAAAGTTATCAGAGAAGGTAGTGGTTCTATATGGAAGATGCACAGGATCCATTAAAACTTGGGAAATTGATTCTCTCAAATGCTCTGGTGGCTCATAAATAATTCTTGCTACCTAGGGGACCAAATTAGTAGTAAGGAAGGATACATGGTGGAGAGTGTGATAGCTGGAATAATAGAATGGAGGAAATTCAGAGAACTGTTACATCTGTTGGTTATGAAACGTCTCTCTCTCTCTTTCTTTTTTCTATATATATATATATATATATATATATATATATATATATATATATATATATATATATACATAGGTGAAGTATATTTGCCACTTAAATGTGGCTGACCCCTAAGGGTGGATGTTACTGTTGCTTTTAGCCCCAGGAGAACATCTCCTCCAGCTGGCTATCGACACACATCTGTGTCCTCTCTATATTTGCAAAGGGAAGTCATCCTTCCCATCTCGATCTGCGATATGTACGGACTCGAGTTTCTGGGTATTTACCCGTCTTCAGCGTATGACAACGGCCGACCTTCGATGAGAAAGTCATTCCTTTGCAAATATATATATAACTTTTTCCAGTGAAATTATTTACTGATCTCGAAAAAGTATATATATATATATATCTGAGACTAATTTGGTCCCCTAGGTAGCAGAAATTATCTACTACCTCTAATGAGCCATCAGGGTATTTGAGAGAATCTTGTATGATGCATGTATATGGCCATCAATTCTATAATACATGGGAGTGAGACGTGGGCCTTGAATGCAGAGGACATGCAAAGTTAGAGATGATTGGGGCTAGTATACTCTGCTAGATGTATTATGTAAGTGTACAGGTTTGACAGAGTACTAGTGGTCTGAGAGAGAAGTTAGATATAAAAGAAATTGGTTGCTGTGTGCAAGACAGAAGATTGATAGCTGATAGCTGTTGACAGCTCTATAAAGAAGTGCTGATCTCTCAAAGCAGATGGAACACAAGGAAGTGGGAGACCCAGGAAGGTATCAAAAATCCTCAGGATGCTGAACCTTTCAGGTAAGGTGACAAAAGACCGAAATGCCTGGCATTAACAGAGAGGCAGGTATAAAAGATGTACAGAATGGCTTGTCTAAAATATAAATGTTTTGTCATGAATTTTATCTAAGGAAGTTAAATAGCTTGAGAAGAAGGGAGATGGAGGGAGGGAGATAGCTAGAGAGAGAGAAAGACAATGAGAGAGAGAGAGAGAGAGAGAGAGAGAGAGAGACAATGAGAGAGAGAGAGAGAGAAAGAAAAAGATAGACAGCTGCAATAAATGTGGGTTTGTTTGAAGCATTTGTCCCATAACTATAATTTGAGTACACATGGTCCAGGTATATGAATAGTTGTCAGTTCATTCAATTTCTGGTTAAAGTAAATCCATTTCCTTGTCTATGCAAGCAGAAAAAAATTGTTATATCTGAGTGGACATGTTGACAATCACTTGGTTGAATAGTTTTAGTTCCTATGCTTTCACTGTAATGTATCATGAGCAAAATGAGATAATAAGGGACCTTCTACTAAGGGTCATTCACCCGGTTTGGAATATTTTTTTATTTTTGTTTCCTCTCTTTCAGTCATTGGACTGCAGTCATGCTGGAGCATCGCCTTGTGGAACTTTTAGTTGAATGAATCGACATCAATACTTATTGTTTCAAAGCCTGGTATTTATTTTATTAGTCTCTTTTCTCCGAACTGCTAAGTTACAAGGACATAAACAAACCAACATCAGCTGTCAAGTGGTGATGGTGGCGGGGGATAAACACAGACACAAAGACACAAACACCTACACACACACACACACACACACACACACACACACATACACACACAAGCAAACGCACATTATATCTTATACATAAATGGCAATGATGATGACGATGATGATGATGATAAAAATTAGTCTAGCCCATTTCAGGTAAGAACCAACTTGTGACTCTAAGAGAAGCACTAGGGCTCTTCCTTAATTCTATAGCTTGCGAAGGGAAGGTAAAGAATGCAAAAATGTAACCCAGTGGTAGTCGTCTACTCTAATAAACATCTAGTAATAGTCTTTGAGGACCTGCAAAGGTCATGGGCACTGCCCCTTCTTCAAAACCCAGCAAAAGAAAAATCTGAGTGTAATGTGATTATATTGCCAAGACGAACACTGTATATGGAGATAACAGAATACTGATGTTGATAATGGTCAGTAGTTTATTTACTACAGCTATAAGCTGAAAATGTAACACTACCAAAAACATTTCTACAAATTTTATTTGATATTCTTCTACTTCACAAAATTAATTTAGTTTGATAAAAAGACTATGATTAATAATGTTTTTATTTAGACATGTTAGATATATCAAGATATATATTTTAAGTAAACATGTAAACATAAGAGATGGCTTGGTGATATTTATTGCAAAGAGATGGAAATATCGATACAGTCATTCATACATACATTCATACATAGACATAAGCATACATACATACGTACGTACATAAACACATGCATACATAAATACATAATATGCTCACATATGTAATATTTTTGTATGAGAATAAGAAAAATATTTCACATTCATAAAATTCAAACTAAAAGTGTTTATAATACCCCATTATTAATTAAACTGCTGGTAATAAATTACATTTCTATTGAAATTCTCTTTTGTTTTCAGATCATGTCTAATTGATTACAGAGATTTATTAACTATTCATATTATACTATATCACTTATACTTAAAAGAAAAAAAAAACTTTCAAATAACAATCATTAAAGATTGATATGAAATATAGAAATGTAAAATATGTTTGATCTGATATATCAAAAAACTATACCATAGTAGTATGAAGCACTGAAAAACACACTACTGAATTGGTTAACAAAGAAATTTTTCACTATGTATATGAATCAGGGGTAATTAAACCAAAACAATTGAGCAAAAATATGTTCTTCCAGTGTGTGAGTTATAAGAGTTGTATGTGTGTGTGTGTTCGCTAGAAACTGTCTAAAAATAGCAATGCGTTCAGTTTTCCTTTTATCAAATCAGCAATCTAAAGCTTTCAATAATTCAGTGTCCAATAAAATAGCTGCCTTTACCTTACAAGAATACATTAGAAGAGCTAAACAAGGACATGGAATTGAATAGAAGAGTGTCAAGGCCTTCATTGGTTATTTTTTTTAACTCTTTGGATAAATTTCTCTCCTTGTCATAAAGTAATTTGGGATTTCTGATATTTTGTGCCTGTTGTTGATGACAAGCTCTTTTTCGGAAACCAATGTTGGTACTATGTTGAAGAAAACAGCAAAGAATGTTGGAGTTCTGATAATCATAGCTAAACCTTTTTCCTACTAAATTTTCTGAGACTGCTCATAGTTTCATGATATAAAGGTTATGTTTTAACGTGATCTAATTTAAAATCTTCCATCAAAATTTCATTTCAATTCAAGTCCCAAACACCACCTTAATAATAACAGTTATTTCACTAGATTCTTCATTATCTTCTGAATTCATTGAAGTAATGGTAGTATATATTTCAACAGAAATATGGTAAGAGGATAAATACCACAAGATTCTGGAATTAATTTGGTAGTTTGATTCCAAATTGATATCATGCTATTAACTCATGGTCGAAGGTCACCCCAGAAATTCCAACCACATTCTGACTTACTGAACCAAATATTTATCTCACACCAATAGAAGACTTAAAAAATTCAGTGTATATAGTTCAGTGTACATCAGAATTTAGAACAGAAAATTCATGTCAACTCTAATATTCCTTTGCTATTGAGAGTGATGTTTGGAGGTGCAATGGCCCAGTGGTTAGGGCAGCGGACTCGCGGTCGGACTGCGGTTTCGATTCCCAGACTGGGCGTTTTGAGTGTTTATTGAGCAAAAACACCTAAGCTCCACAAGGCTCTGGCAGGGGGTGGTGGCAACCCTTGTTGTACTCTTTCGCCCCAACTTTCTCTCACTCTTTCTTCCTGTTTCTTGAGTAACGCTGCGATAGACTAGCATCCCGTCCAGCTGGGAGGAACACATATGCCATAGAAACCGGGAAACCAGGCCCATGAGCCTGGCTAGGCTTTGAAAGGGTGACAAATTGAGAGTGATGTACTTGTCAACTAAGTAGAAACCTTACAATATATTTTTCTTGTTATAGATACTGTTGTTGCTTTTTATTTCCAGGTTGGGTCTAACCGAACAGACTTCTAAAGACGTTCTAGCTGTGACACTTCATTGCTTTGAATATCCGGAGTTGTGTTGTCCAAGTTGTTAATAGCAGGTAAATTGATTGGCTAGAGGTTCTCTTATAGGTTCATTCCTTGCCTGTTGGAAAGAGGTGTGAGACATCATGATAGCTACAGCTTACATCCCTAACAAAGAAATCTTGACAACTCTACCCTATTTGAGGGGAAGTTCACTAACCTCTAGCGTCGTGAGCCAAAATTGTGATAAAAGTTGCTGCTGCTATCCTAAATTTACATATAAGCTACCAGCCAGTTCGCTGTGTCAATGGCTTCTTTTTATCTAGAGGCTACTTAAGAGCCTGTATATTTAAGTATTGCTCTAGATCTTTTATTATAAAATTGCTCACACCTGAGAGATGGTTCAGCAGAAATTTATAGTACTTATGTCAGTGTTTCTGTATTTGGTTAATGTCAACTTCATTATATCTAAGCTATTATTTTTTCTGTGAAAACCTCCTTTGACACTAAATGAGTCTTTTTTCAACAAAAAAAATTCTTTTTTAAATTCTGGAAACAATCTACTCATGTAATTTACACACCCCTAAAGTTAATATTTAATTTTATGAAAAAAAATGCACAGGAGTGGCTGTGTGGTAAGTAGCTTGCTTACCAGCCACATGGTTCCGGGTTCAGTCCCACTGCATGGCACTTTGGGCAAGTGTCTTCTACTATAGCCTCAGACCGACCAAAGCCTTGTGAGTGGATTTGGTAGATGGAAACTGAAAGAAACCCATCGTATATATGTATATATATATATATATATGTGTGTGTGTGTGTGTGTGTGTGTGTGTGTGTGTGTGTGTGTGTGTGTGTGTGTGTGTGTGTGTGTGTGTGTGTGTCTGTGTTTGTCTCCCCACCATTACTTGACAACCGATGCTGGTGTGTTTACGTCCCCGTAACTTAGCGGTTTGGCAAAAAGAGACCGATAGAATAAGTACTAGGCTTACAAAGAATAAGTCCTGGGATCGATTTTCTTGACTAAAAGGCGGTGCTCCAGCATCGCCGCAGTCAAATGACTGAAACAAGTAAAAGAGTAAAAAAGTAAAAGAGTAAAAAAGTAAAGAGTAAATTACATGGGTTTTTACAGTATATGTTTGGTTTCTGAAAAGACTTGCTTGACAAATGTATTGTTATTCTTAATCAGCTGAATAAATCTATTGTTATTCTTAATCTTTCTAAAAACTGCTTAGTAGGAAACATTTGACCAGTTTGTGTAAGAAAGAATCTCCTTACTTCACTCAATAGTTAATGCCTATTTAATGCCAATTCCAAGATGACATAGAAAAATTTTCTCATAAGAAGATAATGCAAATTACAATTTGGTTATGAAAGAATGAATTTAATTTTCAAATTAGGGAAACAATCTCATCCCCACTAAGATCATTTGCATTAGATTCCTTCTCATTAAGATAAGTATGTTCATGAATGTGTGTATGTATGTGCGTGTGTGTGTGTGTGTGTGTGTGTGTGTGTGTGTGTGAGTAGTGCATGTTTGCGTGTATGTGTGTGTGTGTGTGTGTGTGTGGTGTGCGAGAATGTGTGTATCAAATAATGAGATAATATAATCCTCTCATTTGTATTTATCAAATAATTGCTTATTATAACCAAGTCTTTCTATAAATATGTATGTATTCGTGTATATAAACACATATGTATAAATGGATGCATGTATGTATCTATTTATATTATATTATTATATTCATATACATGCATACTTGTGTGTGTGTTTCTGTGTGTCTGTGTGTGTATTATTATATTCATATACATATATACATACATATCTATATAGATATAAATACTTATATACATATATATGTGCATGTATATGTATATGTATCTATGTATAAATGCATATTTATCTATCTATCTATCTACACACACACACACACACACACACACACACACACACATATGTATATGTATATATGCAAAAGAGCAGATGAAAATGATAAAGAATTTTATAGAAATTTATGGAAAAACAAAAACACAAGAGAAACAAGAGATTCCTCTATCAAATTCACTTGCATACTATTATTTACAACTTACTGTACTTTGTGATCTACTATTCTAAAGAAGAATTATTTTGCCTTTTGTCTTTGCCAACAGCACACCTAATTACCTAATTACATTTTTTTTCTTGTTGTAGTCACCTGAGCACTGTACACAACAACTTTATTACACACACACACACACACACACCCACACACACACACACACACACACACACACACACACACACACACACACACACATACATATGTATGTATGTATGTATGTATATATGTATGTATGCATATCCAGTTCTTCAAATATACACTACATAAAACTATATTGACTATAGAATTAGTTTAGAATAGCTCAGGCTATTTAACTAGCCCATATTTGAAATGGATAAATCCTTTCAAATCCATAGTTACTGGAAATATACATAATCTCTACTTCGTATAATTATTCTAAATACAAATCATGTTTATCAATTAATCAATTTCTTCAAGACAACTACCACTATTATCACTTGCAATGATATTACCATGTATAAACTCTGGTTGTAAATCCTATTCCTAATGAGTTTAAGTTAGAGGTAGAAGTTTGTATTAAAAGTGAAAGACAAAATTAATCCTTTTGATATCAATCCATCTGAGGTTGTATCTGCTAAATGATGTAAAACTGTCCACTTTAGAATTTTGAAATTTAGATTCAGTTCTTCGATCATGATTTTATGTAAGAACCATTTTAATAAGTTATATCCAGACACTACATTAATAATTGTGTTTAATTTAAGAACTAGGTCAGCACTTTTGAGGAAGAGTGGAGTCAGCCAATATAGCAGACCCCAGTACATGACTGGTACTGTATTTCGTCATTCACAACTAAACGAAAGGCAAGACTGATATAGGCAAGATTAGAACTCAAAATGTAAAGAGTTGAAATTTACTGCCAGACTCTAGAAATTGTGACAGTACATCATTTTATAAACATTATATTAATAATCCAAGGCAGAGAGCTGGCAGAAATGTTAGCACGCCGGGTGAAATGCTTAGTGGTATTTCGTCTGCCATTACGTTCTGAGTTAAAATTCCGCCGAGAACGACTTTGCCTTTCATTCTTTCAGGGCCGATAAATTAAGTACCAGTTACACACTGGGGTCGATATAATAGGCTTAATCCCTTTGTTTGTCCTTGTTTGTCCCCTCAGTGTGTAGCCCCTTGTGGGCAGTAAAGAAATAAGAAATGTTAGCATGCTGGGTGAAATGCTTAGTGAAATTCCACTGAGGTTGGTTTGCCTTTCATCCTTTCGGGGTCAATAAATTAAGTACCAGTTGTGTACTGGGGTCGATCTAATCGACTGGCCCCCTACCCCCAAATTTTGGGCCCTGTGCCAAGAATAGAAAAGTTTATATTAATAATCCTTTCTACTACAGGCACATAGGCAGAATTTTGTAGGGAGGGTACTAGTTGATTATATTGACCCCCAATGCTCAACTGGTATTTATTTCATTGACTCCAAACATTTGAAAAGCATCATTGGAACTCAGTATTTCATCCTGAAAAAAATGCTGCCTTTTGGAGGATGGAAGGCAGCATTGAAACTCAGAATTTAAAACCACAAGAAATATTGCTAGGCATTTTTCCAGAACAGCAACAATTCTGCAAGCTCACCACCTTACACTAAATTAGAAATGATGTCTACTTAATGCATGTGGTCAGAAATTTTGAAGGGATTAGTAAGATGATTACATCAACCTTGGTACTTGACAAGTACTTTGTTTTATTGGTTCCAGAGGGTTGAAAGGTAAAGTTAACCTTGATGAGATTTGAACTCAAACCGTAAAGAGCCAGAAGAGATATTGCAACGCTATTTTTTTACCCAATAAACTAGCTTGTCGCTTTATAGACAGTAGATTATTCTTTTCTACTCTAGGCACAAAGCCCAAAATTTTTGGGGAGGGAGCCACTCGATTAGATCGACCACAGTATGCAACTGGTACTTAATTTATCGACCCTGGAAAGATGAAAGGCAAAGTTGACTTCGGTGGAATTTGAACTCAGAATGTAAAGACAGATAAAATATCGCTAAGCATTTCGCCTGGCATGCTAATGTTTCTTATTTCTTTATTGCCCACAAGGGGTTAAACATAGAGGGGACAAACAAGGACAAACAAAGGGATTAAGTCGATTTCATCGATCCCAGTGTATGTAACTGGTACTTATTTAATCGACCCCCAAAAAGATGAAAGGCTAAGTCGACCTCGGCAGAATTTGAACTCAGAATGTAGCAACAGACGAAATACCGCTAAGCATTTCGCCCAGCGTGCTAACAATTCTGCCAGCTTGCTGCCTTCCTCCAAAGTAGCCATTATTTTAAGAATTACTTACAAAATAAGCAATGCATTTCATAGTAAAAATAGTCATAAGAGAGTTAATGATATTGCTACATATGAACATTTTGAAGTCATTTTCAAATATTTCTCTGGTCAAATTCTTACATGCTGCCCAATCTAAAAGCATGATCAATGTGTGTGTGTGTGTGTGTGTGTGTGTGTGTGTGTGTGTGTGTATGTTTATTCTTTTTATTTTACTTTGGTAAATGCAAAACATATTCCTGACAGGATGCTGTATCAGGAAAAGATGGCTAATTTAACATGAATCCACAAAGCATGGCTGTAATGCTAAAATGATAAACTACTTTGAATTTTGAGAACCGTTTGTGAAATGAACAAGTAATGATCTCCCAAGGTAGCTTTATATGCTATATATGCCATTATTACCATCGTTGTCGTTGATGTCATCACCTTTGTTGTCATTATTATCATCTACAGCAGCAGCAGTAGCAGCGGTAGCAGCAGCGGTAGCAGCAGCGGTAGCAGCAGCGGTAGCAGCAGCGGTAGCAGCAGCGGTAGCAGCAGCAGCAGTAGCAGCGGTAGCAGCAGCGGTAGCAGCAGCGGTAGCAGCAGCGGTAGCAGCAGCGGTAGCAGCAATATTGAGGTTATCTCTATCAATAAGCAACATTTTTGTAAATTTATGCTTTTATTTAAATTTTATCTTTTATTTTGTTTCAATTATTGGAATGTGGCTATGCCAGAACACCAAATTGAAGGGCTTAGTCAAACAAATTACCCCCTGTAATCATTTTCTAACCATGATATTTATTCTATTGGTTTCTTTTGCCAAACTACTAAGTTACAGGGATGTAAACAAACCAACACCAGTTGTCAAGCAGAGGTGGAAGACGAATACAGACACAAAGACACATTAATAGACATATATATATATATATATATATATATATATATATATATATATATAATATATACATCTCATGCCGGTGGCACCATTTGAGCATGATCGTTACCAGCGTCGCTTTACTGGCACTTGTGCTGGTAGCACGTGAAAAAACATTTGAGCGAGGTCGTTGCCAGTGCTGCTGGACTGGCTTCTGTGCAGGTGGCACATAAAATACACCATTTGAGCATGGCCGTTGCCAGTACTACCTGACTGGCCCTCGTGCCGGTGGCACGTAAAAGCACCCTCTACACTCTCGGAGTGGCTGGCGTTAGGAAGGGCATCCAACTATAGAAACTCTGCCAAATCAGATTGGGGCCTGGTGCAGCCATCTGGTTCTCCAGTCATTTGTCAAATCATCTAACCCATGCTAGCATGGAAAGCAGACGTTAAACGATGATGACAATGATGATGATGATATATATGTATATACCTACATACATACATACATACATACGTACATGTAAACATACATACATACATACATACATACATACATACTCAACATGCTTCTTTCTGATTCCATTTACCAAATCCACTCACATGGCTTTGGTCAGCCCAAGCCTATAGTAGAAGACACTTGTCCAAAGTGTCACGCAGTGAGAGTGAACCTGGAACCTGCTGGCTGGGAAGTAAACTTTTTACCACAGAGTCATACCTCTTTTATCTTTTATCTTTCACTTGTTTTAGTCATTAGACTGTGGCCATGCTGGGGCACCACCTTGAAGAATTTTTAGTCAGCTGTATTAACTCCAATGCTTACTTTTTTTAAAAGCTTGGTACTTATTCTATGGGTCCCTTTTGCCAAACTGCAAGGTTATGAAGTTATGGGGATGTAAACACACCACCACTGGTTGTCAAGTGGTGGGAGGGGGACAAACACAGACACAAAAAGACACACACACATAGATATATGTATATACTTATAAACGATGGGCTTCTTTCAATTTCTGTCTGCCAAATCCACTCACAAAGCCTTGGTCAGCACAAGGCTATATTAGAAGACACTTGCCCAAAGTGTCATGCAGTGGAACTGAACTTAGAATCATGTGGTTTGGAAGCAAGCTTCTTACCACACAGAAGAGTAACTCAGAAGAGTAAGAAGAATTCTCATAATCATTCTTTTTATTGTTGTAGTATTGTGGGATAGAGGTTACCATTGATACTTGGAGGAGAAGAAGGCTATTCTCAGACCAGAGACCTTGCCAAACTGCCCTCAGCAGCATGTTCTTTGCTCGAGGCACCCAGGAACTATGTGGTGGTGTTAAATCAGGTAGTGGAGTAATTATGTACAACGAAATGTTAATTTCTCTCTCTCAATCTACATATTTTCTGAAACTTACATAGCTTAATAACTAAATTAATTATGACTATATAATTGATATTCTGTAGTGACAGCTGAAAGGGTTAAAATATTAGATAAAAGGTTAATCTTGAATTAAAGTTATGTGCTATGGACATAGAAATGTAATATGGAGAAAGAAGTTCTTACTTAGCTGTCATAACTGGATACAAGGATAGTTTGTTAAATGTTAATAAATTATTCAGAATTTGTATTTTGTTCTCATTGGATAATAGTCTTGGCCAACATGTGCCAGGGGTTGCTGTACGTAAAATGTCTTTAAAAGAAACACTTGTAAAGGTATACATCTATAGGAGATGATGATAATGGTGGTGGCTGCTATGATGATGATGATAAAAATGGAAGCAAAAAACAGGAATTACTTCTCCTATAGGATAGTGATAAAAACGTGCTGATGTATAAAGAATTTGCTAATCAGTTTGCTAACATTTTGTGTATCACCTACATTGCTTCTATGTGAGATTTTCTTTAATGTGAAACATAACTCATGTTTTTGTAGAGGGGCAACAGATTTTCACATTGAAATATTTTCTGACCCCAAAGAAGACAAACTGTGTGTCAGTTTAATAATAATTAAGTGTGCAGTTGCCACAAATAAACAATCAGAAACTGTGAGGCCTTGTGTTTTTAGTGAATCTGACAGTTTTAACTATGTGTTATTTATGAGTAAAGGTGTAGTATTTTTCAGATTGTGATTTGATAGGCAAGGCTTGTAGGATGTATTTAGTTCAACAAGATAACACCTACATATAGAAGGCTAATGAGGAAGTTCATTAATTGACAGTTGGAAGAATGTAGAAGACATAGCCAAATCTTAAGGTACATCCTGGTTTATAAAATGTGAATTGGAAAGGTATCATTATAGTGAGCCATCTAATAAGAAACTTCTCTCTTCAAGAGATGAAAGTCTTCAAAAGCCATAAATGCACAACTTTTCTGTAAGATTCTCTTACCAGACATGACTAATGTTTCCAAGAGTAAGAGGTCAGTGATGTCTGATGAAGAATAGTCCATTTCCAGTAAATCAGGTCCTGTGTTGTTGATTTTGTTGTTAAACTGAAGGTCAAATTTGATCAAACACACCTGTGATCAATGGTATTTCAATCATAATCATTTCTTCTTCATATGTGGAGGGAACCAAAGACTACTTCACTCAATATGTTCTTTCTAGATGGAAGGATGTGAGTTAAGGAGCTTTGGCTGATATTTCTTGCAGGTCAAATTATCATGCTGAGATGCCTTCAATGGCTTTGTCAGACTCTGTGTACATTGCACTGGTAATAAAAGAGAGAAGGGAAAAGCCTTAGATTATGAAAGAAGTGGAAGTTTACAATTTCTTCCATGACCATTGAAATATTGGGAGATCAACTGGTGAATAATTAGCAAAATAAGAAAGATTACTTCTTGGGAATATGATACATTATACTATATTTTCTTAATTTTGGTGCACCTCTAAAGAGATAAAGGTAAAAGAATTTGGTAAAGACATACTACAGCTCAAGCTCATTGTGTCTAAACATGAGGGAAGTACACTGTTAGAATCAGTTGGCATGTTGAGATAAATTGTTTTGAAGTTTTCTCACTAAGTGTCTGTATGATCATGGTAATGATATAAATAAAACTGAAAGGCAAAGTTCCACAAGGTGTGTTTAGAGTACGAATGGAAGCAAATTACGTAGGAAAGGTGATGTCTTCATCACTAAGAATTCTACTTAAAGAGGAGTGATGTGTAAGAAGGACTCCACAAAAGTAAAGGAGGCAATCTTTCTTAGGAACTAGAAATCTCAACTGCATTTCAAGGGAAGAAAGTTTGTAGGCTTCTGTTAGATAAAAGGTATGCTCTATTTCTCTGATAGTATTTTTTGTATACTAACAAAAGGTGGTGTGCAGCATTAAAGTTAGATTCAAGTTCACAAATATTGATACAGATGAGAAAGAGACGATCACCAAATTAATTCTCAAACTTTTTTGTAGATTCTGATTTAGTTTCAAGAAAATATTGAATATATGAGTGGTGGAGGGAAAAAAGAAGAAATACAGCTCAAAGGAATGACTATCTCTAAAAAGAAGAAAAGATATATCAAGCCACTGCAATTTGAAATTGAATGACTGATCTTAAATAATGATAAGAATAATAATAAAGCAAAGTCAAGCTTAGATGTACTTAAGCTCAAAATGTGAAGTTGGACAAGATGTCAAAAAGTATTGTGCCAAATATGCTAATGATTCTGCCAGCTCGCCACCTTAATAATAATCATAAAAATGATAACATGAATAGAGTCTATTTTTAAAGAAAATAAGTGCAAATATTTGAATTTCCTGAATTTATAAATTTATCCAACCTATACAAGTGTAAAATGTAGAAGTAAAAGTGAATTATTGACAAATAAAAATAAGTCAAAGATACTTAAACTGAAGCCAATGGCGTCACACATTATTTTCATAATTATCTGTGATCTTGCACATCTTTGATAAATCCTATTCCAGCACAAAATAAACAAATCAATATTCTTTCCACTCCACTCTCCCCTCTATCTACTTCACACACACACACACACATACACACGCACTAGATAACATATTTCGGTTTTCTTTTATTATGATATTTTTTTATATTAATATATTTTAAATTTGATAGACTGTCAAGAAGAAAAAATCAATCACAAACATTTGACTATATGTGTGTGTGTGTGTGTGTATTTATCTATATTTATCTATGTGGGAGTTGTCATCATTACCATTGTCATCATCGACATCGTTGTCGTCGTTGTCGTCATCATCATCTTTTTATGTCCACTTTCTATACAGGCATTGTGTATAAGCGTATAAATATTTGCATACATGTATGAGTAGGCATATGTGTATATATCTCTGTCTATCTACCTATCTATATATCTATCTGTCTCTCTCTGTCTCTCTCTTAAGATAGATATATAGAGAGAGGGAGAGATAAATAGAGAGATAGATAGATTCATATATACATACATACATACATACATACATACATACATACATATATATATATATATATATATATATATATATATATATATATATATATATATATGTATACATATATATAAATATACATGCACATATATATACATAGAAAGATAGATATAGACATAAAACACACAAACTCACACATACATTATATATATATATATATATATATATATATATATATATATATATATATACACACACATTATGTATATATAAATGTATGTGTGTGTGTGTGTGTGTGTGTTATATATCTGTTTGCGTACTAACACACATTTTACATATACATACCTCGTCCATGCATAACTGTGTGTGTATGATTATATGCATGAACCTTCATACATGAAAACACAGATACATACACATACACTGACACACGTGCACACAAACATACATATACACATGCCAACATATAAATATTTGTGAACAAAATAATAATATAAAAATTGTAATTAGAAAATGAAATAACAAGCAAGTAATTACTGATTAAAGAGAGGAGAAAAAATCAAAATTAAGAGAAGAGAAGAAATTGCAATTATAATGAAGGCCAGGTTGATGAGATAATATTCTGATTGAAAATCAAAGAGTAGAAAATGATGAGATTGAAATGCAACAGCTGTTACTGGGGAACCACTTCAGCTATAGGAATAACAGTAGTAGAAAAGAAAAACAACAAAAGCGAAGATTCAAATATTAGATTGGCTTAAGATAATTTTGCCTGGTTGTGTGGTAAGAAGCTGGCTTCCCAAATGCATTGGTTTTGGATCCAGTCCTACTGCATGATACTTTGGGAAGTGTCTTCTATTATAGCCCCAGGGCCAACCAAAGCCCTGTAAGTGGATTTGGTAGACAGAATCTGAAAGAAACCCATATATAGGAACACAGAAAGAAACAAGGAGAAAAAATATAGAATGTGAAGTGGCTAGCGATCTATCATGGTGAAATATATATATATATATATATATATATATATAGGGAGAATTCACAAAAAAACAAAAGAAGAATACAGGTGGTGTACACAACAACCAGATGTATTAGTTTAACACTCGGGAAGTGAAAAAGTCTTTAACGTTTCGAGCCTACGCTCTTCCACAGAAAGGAACGCAGAAAGAAACAAGGAGAGAAAGGTGCATGTGCGTGTGTATAAGGGAGCAAGTATGTGCTTGTGGAAGAAGGCTGGTGACCTTGACGTGTGCGTGTGTGCAAGTGTGTGTATGAGTGCATGTGTGTGTGTGTGTGTGTTACCATTTTATTGCGTTAACATTGCATGATGTCTGATCATGACAAAAATATTACCTTACTTCGAAACAGGTGAGGCTTGGTGACAGGAAGGGCATCCAGCCATAGAAAATCTACCTCAACAAAATTCCTTCCAACCCCAGCAAGCATGAACAAATAGATGTTAAATATGATGATGATGATGATGATGATGATGATGATGATGATGATGATGATGATGGTGATGATGATGATGATGAAGTTCAGTTCCTTCTCAAGTTATATAGACTCAGAGTCAATTTCCCAGTTTCTGTGGGCAAATATATTCCTCCTTGTCCATCACAGGATTACTCACTTTTGCCAGCTGAGTGGACTGAAGTAGTGTGAAATGAAGTGCTTTGCTCAGGAACACAATGCATTGCCTGGAGCAGAAATCAAAACCATGACTTTACAATCATGAGTGCAACACCCTAACCACTAAGCCATCTGCCTCCAATGATGAGGATGTTTAGCCATAGGTCAATTCTAACACAATAAACCTATGAAAAAGTATATGTGTTTCAGCTATGGTCAGGTCATTATTTTCAGGAAAAAAAAATGGAAAAGAAAAGTCATATTAAAATAAAATAATCTATGCAAAACAATGTCTGAACAAAAATAAGATGGTTATAGTTGGAACATCTTTGATCCCAAGTCTGCTGGACTGACGAATGAAAATGATCTGGAACAAACAAACAAAAAAATGTAGCCCTTGTATATATTCTTCATCAGTATTCATGTAGTCCTAGAGGCATTCATTCATCATTATTCATTCATTATTAATGAATAATGATTAATGAGTGTATCTAGTACTACATTCCTTATTCTTTATTTTTTACTTATTAATTTTTTGCTCGAGATCATCTCGATTTAATAAACCAGCAGACTTGTGATTAAAAATGTTTCCACTATGACCATCTCATTTTTATTCAGATGCAGTTTTTCTAAGACTACAATATCCGATATGAACATCCATGTTGATTTATCTATCTATCTATCTATTTATTTATCTATTTATTTATTTAATTTCCCTAGTCTCATGTGATCCTATTATTAAATACGTTGAAGCCAAGACTGCTTAATTTTTCCTTGTAGTTGTTGTTTAGTTTCAGGTCAGACTTGATATAACAGGCCTATGAAAAGCTTTTCAGCCCAGACTATTCCACCTTGTTTTCAGACCTGGCATATCTTAATATTAGCTAATATTAGCCAATATGTTCTTTTCACTTTTAAGATAACGGAGTGTGAGATTTAATTAGTTGTTGCATTGTGCATACACACACACACACGTGTGTGTATATATATATATATATACATATATACACACACACACGTGTATATATATATATATATATATATATATATATATATATATATAGTTTTAGGGAAAAGAACCAAGTTTCATGAACTCATCGATGAAAATCCACTATCACAAATAGAAAAATTTCATGTAGTCTTAGAGGCATTCATTCATCATTATTCATTCATTATTAATTGAGTTTTTACCTGTAATTTTGGATTGTGTCCCTAATATTCTTATATATATATATATATATATATATATATATATATATACATACACTAAGTGTTGAATAAACTATTTTGAAAACCTAACTGTGAGTAAACCAGTAAACGTTGGAGTAATCCCTTACTATTTACAAATGTATATATATATGTATATATATATATATATATATATATATATATATATATATATATATATATATATATGTATGTATGTATGTATGTATGTATATATATGAGAGATATTGGTATCCAGAAAACCCAAGGTGGAAGGTAACGCTATATAAGTGCTATGGAAGGAATGTAGTTAAACTCTCGGTTCGATAATAATATGAGTGAGGAGTCTAATGCAGGTCTTGTATGAGCATGCGTATGTTAAATAAAATGAGACAACAAAGTCAAAGCAGTGTGGAATTTTCGCAACATTTATAAAGAGAAGGTTAGTCTTACAGCTGTTTCTGGGATATTATATCCAAAAAAAGGCTGTAAGACTAACCTTCTCTTTATAAATGTCCTGAAAATTCCACACAGCCTTGACTTTGTTGTCTCATTTTATTTAACACACACAGCCAAATGAAATGAAAATCAAATGCTTTTTTGATTGCTAAATCCTTAACTGTAAAAACAGTTGACTCATCTATTATGTATATTATTATTTTAATTATAAAAAAAATAAGTATTTCTGACATAAGCTCAAGCACATAACTTTTAGGGTGAGGAAGTATAGTTGACCTAATCATCCACATTATACAACTATAGTACTTATGATACTTACATTAATTCCGGAAGAATGAAGAGCAAAGATTTGATCCTGATAGGATTAGCTAAATATTACTAGGATTGACTTTGCTTCCAGCTATCTGGAGTCAGTGATAATGATTTTCCCTGCTTGCACAAGAGAACAAATTTGCAAAGAGATAGGCATAGCTTATTGAATTAGTATGGAACCATTCCATGAGTGATACTTATTTCAGTAATCTCTGTGGAATAAGTAGAAAGTCAGCTTTGTTTGAATTTGAGTGCAGAAAAATATGAAACAAATCACTGCTATCAATTTAGGATAGTACTTTGCTGATAACACCATTCTTAGATGTAATAATAACAAAGCTAATAATAATGACTTCTAATTTGAGGCACAAATACAGCAATTTTAAGGGGAGGGGTAAATGAAGCTAACTGATCCCAGTACTTGACTGGTACTTTATTTTAAGGAACCTGAGAAGATAGAAGGCAAAGTTTATCTTGAACTGAGAATGTAAAGAGCTGGAATAGAAACTGCAAAACGGTTTTTCGCCATTCTTAGGATTCTACCAATTCTAGTGTCCTAGAAGATCTCAGGATTCTGTCAATATTAACTTTGCAACAATAACAATCCTTTCTACTATAGGCACAGAGCCTGAAATTTGGAGAAGAGGGCCATTTATAACAAGTCCAGTGCTCAACTGTTATTTATTTTATTGACCCCCAAAAGACTGAGATACAAAGTCAACCTCTATGAAATTTGAACTCAGAATGTAAAAACAGACGAAATACTGCTGAACATTTTGTCTGGTATGCTAATGATCCTGTCAGCTCACCTATAATAATAATAATAATAATAATAATAATAATAATAATAATAATGATGATGATAATAATAATAACAATAACAATAATAATGTTTGTGGATTGTCTTGTTTGGGGTGTATCATTAAATTGATATTGTTTTCTGTAGCATGTTAACATGTTATTGGCATGGGTGCTTTTACGTGTCACCGACATGGGTGTTTAATTATGGGTCCTTATTTAGGCACAGGGCCAGTCATTTTGAGGAGAAGGGATTAATCAATAGCATCAACCCAAGTATTTGACTGGTACTTTATTTTATTGACCCCTCAAAGGAATAAATGACAAAAGCAACTAGAAATTTTAAGAAAGGATATACTCAAATTTAATATTTCCCCACCTCAGTATTGGATTTGTATTCATTTCATGTACCCCCAGAAGGTTGAGAAGTAAATTTGGACATGGGAAGAATTCTTTAATTTAGAAGGCAAAAGACATAACTAAGTACCATAAAGTAATTTGCTTTTGCTGCTTTACATATTCTGCTGCTAGCTGATGATGATGATGATGATGATGGTGGTGATGATGATGATGATGATGATGATGATGATGATGATGATGATGATGATGATGATGATGGTGATGATGATGATGTTGATGATGATGACAACAGCAATAACAATAGTGATGATGATGATGGTGATGAAGATGATAATGATGATGATGATGATGATGATGATGATGATGACAACAGCAATAACAATAGTGATGATGATGGTGATGATGATGATGATGATGATGATGATGATGATGCTGCTGATGATGATGATGATGACAACAGCGATAACAATAGTGATGATGATGATGATGGTGATGATGATGATAATGATGATGATGATGATGATGATGATGATGATGATCATGATGATGATGACGATGCTGATGATGATGATGATGATGGTGGTGGTGGTGACAATAATGTTGATGACAACAATGACAATAACAACGATAATGACAGTGGCAATGAAAAGAATGGTGAGAGAATGATGAGGATGCTTTCTTTGGCACCTGACCAATTTTTATAAGTGTTGGGGGTCTACTATAGCTGATTGAATTGGTTCTAATGTAATGCTGGCACTATATGTGATATGAACCTCTTAGGGATGAAAAGACAATTCTGGTCCCAGTAGGATTTGGCAACAACTGCAATGTCATTATCAAGAAAGATGATAGTAGCAGCAGCAACAACAATATCAACAACAACACTGATAGTGAGAATAACAACAACAACAACAACAACCACAAAGAAAGCAATAAGAGAGAAGCAACAAATTTTTTGTAACCATAACAACAGCTAGAGTAGCAATGACAAAATAAATAAGTCCAAAAACGACAGCAAAAACAGCTATAAGTAGTAGGTAATAAAGCTGCAAGAGAGCTTCATTAGACAACAAGAGGATTGCATTAGAGAACGAGAAAGACTATAGATAGCCACTCGATGTACTAGAAATAGCAGCCAAATCTCCTTCAAATCCCATATTCCTTTCTAAAAAAATAAAAGAACATGGTTATAGCTCTGTGGTTAAGAATACTTTACACTCAAAGGGTTTTATTCCCACTGCATGGTACCTCGGTCATGTGTGTTCTACAACAGTTTCAGATTGCTTCATACCTTGTGAGTGGAATTTAGTATCAGTGTTGCTGCTCAGTGTTGCTGGCAATTTGAATCTGCTCAGTGTTGCTGGCAATTTGAAAACCAATGAAGATATAGACAGGCTTTACTTCCCATTCAAAGATAGTGGTCATTGTCTAAAATCTGTATTGATGTATGAAGTGAGTATTATGGCACTGAAGCAATATCCGCTGCAGTGGGAAGAGGAAAGAGGCCAGTAACTATCTTGGGCATGAAATCAACAACATAATTAGGTAACATAATTAGGATTGCTAATGATGGCTCTGTTTGATTTGTAGGCAGGATCTCTATACAGTGTACCCAGCATAATCTATGGACACACAAAAGATGCAGTGGATTAATAGGAAGGTTATCAGAGAAGATAGTTTTCTTATGTGGAAGATGCACAGGATCCATAAAAATCTTTAGAGACTCAGGAAATTGATTCTCTCAAATGCCCAGGTGGCTCATTTGATAATTTCTTATTTCTTTATTGCCCACAAGGGGCTAAACATAGAGGGTGACAAATAAGGACAGACAAAGGGATTAAGTTGATTACATCGACCCCAGTGCATAACTGGTACTTAATTTATCGACCCCGAATGGATGAAAGGAAAAGTCGACCTCAGCGGAATTTGAACTCAGAACGTAAAGACAGACGAAATACCGCTAAGCATTTCGCCCAGCGTGCAAACGTTTCAGCCAGCTTGCCGCCTTCATTTGATAATTTCTGCTATCTAAATTAGAAGTGACGGAGAATGCATAGAGAGCGGGATTGCTAGAATAAGAATAAGGTGAAGGAAATTCAGAGAGCTGTTACCTTTGTTGCCTACGAAAGGTTTCTCACTCCAAGAGAAAGGAATATTGTATGATGCATGTATATAAACAACAATTCTACATGGTGGTGAGATGTAGGCCCTGAATTCTGAGGACATGTAAAGGTTAGGGAGGAATGAGGCTAGTATGCTCTGCTGGATGTGTAATGTAAATATACATGTTTGACAGAGTGTTAGTGTTTTGAGAGAGAAGTTAGGCATAGAGCAAAAGAGCAGACTGTGCTGGTTTGATCATTTGGTGTAGATGGATGCAAACAGCTCCATAAAGAAGTGCTGATCTCTTGAAGTAGATGGGCCACGTAGAAGTGGGAGACTCAGAAAGACATGAGAAGAAGTACTGAAGAACAACCTCAGGAAGCTGAACCTTTCAGGTGAGATGAGAAAGGAATGAGATACCTGATGCCTTGTTGTACTTAAGTAGACCCTTTCTCCACAGCAGAAGTGTTAAGACTGGTCCCACTGGTGGTGAAAAACACTCATGATAGAGTTATGTAAAAGCACCCAAGTAGTGCCATGTAAAAGTACCTGTGTGGTGTCATGTAAAAGCGGCCCTATGGGACCACATTGAAGCGCCTGGGTGGTGCCATCTAAAAGCACCCAGCATACTCTGTAAAGTGGTTGACATTAAGAAGGGCATCCAGCTATAGAAACCATATCAAATCAGACTGGAGTCTGGTGTAGCATCAGCCACATTATTGCCAACTGAGAGAGAATGTCTTCTAGATATCTTCACTTGAGATATGATGTGGTGGCCAGAACAAAATGGGACAGAAAAAGAAAAAAAGAGAATACCAATTGACGAAGTTGACTATATTGAGACCGATGAGTCAAAAGAATATTGGTGTAACTTAAAAATTGAAGCAGCAGACACGTTAAAACACAATTAGTCAGATGCTGCTGTGTGGAACCACAAGAAAAAAAAAAGTGTTGTGTTGTGGAAATCAGGTGTTCTCTTGACACCAATACATTAATGTGGTCAGAAAAATACAGAAGAAGGAAAACATCCATAGACCTTTGATAAGGAGTTTGCAAAACCAGTAGCTAAGGTACACTTTCAGTTTCATTGTTGTCATCATGTGTCATATGTCGTCAGAACATTTATGACACTACAACGAAAGTCTTCCTGATTAAGTGTGAGTTCTCCAGCTGCCTTGCCACTCTTGTCCAGCCAGCTCATGATATTTTCATCTATTTTAATCTTAGCCTACCTCTTGATCTACTGCCCTCTACTCTTCCTTCCATGATAATGTTTTCCAGACTTTTGTTTCTTCAAATATGGCCATAATAGAAAGTTTTTATTTTTTCACAATGTTCAGGAGTTGTCATCTTTCACCTACTTGTTGTAACGCCCATTCATTTGCCCAATGGTCCTTATAAGAGACTCGTAACATCATCTTGTACACGTACTTTTCAAATGCATTGATTATGTTCACTTCGAATTTGTTCAGAGTCCATGCTTCACAACCATAAATGCCTACTGGCCAAATGAGCATTTGCATTAGCCTTGTTCTTAACTTAATTGGGGCACTTTTGCTACCTCAGATGTTACTAAGCTTTCCCATGGACTGTCTTGCCTATCGTTATTGGAGCAATAGGATACATACCAACCTGCCTAGAGCAAAACATGGCTGAACTTGAATTCTTGGGGAGAGAATGCAATTCCTTAATTCATATGCTACATGTAATCACAATATTTGGGACAAAAAAATTGTTAAAACCTTCTTAAGATTTGAAAGCTAATGAACAAAAACAGACGTTTTCCTTCACAATCTTGTTACCAAGCAAGTGGTCAGTCAAAATAAACCCGAAATTAAAAAGAAAAAGCATAGATACATTCATATAGGAATGGCTGTGTGGTAAGTAGCTTGCTTACCAATCACATGGTTTTGGGTTCAGTCCCACTGCGTGGTACCTTGGGCAAGTGTCTTCTACTATAGCCTTGGGCCGACCAAAGCCTTGTGAGTGGATTTGGTAGACGGAAACTGAAAGAAGCCCATCGTATATATGTATATATATGTGTGTGTGTGTATATGTTTGTGTGTCTGTGTTTGTCCCCCAAACATCGCTTGACAACCGATGCTGGTGTGTTTACGTCCCCGTAACTTAGCGGTTTGGCAAAAGAGACCGATAGAATAAGTACTAGGCTTACAAAGAATAAGTCTTGGGATCGATTTGCTCGACTAAAGGCGGTGCTGCAGCATGGCCACAGTCAAATGACTGAAACAAGTAAAAGAGTAAAAGTTATGGCAAAAACTTGATATGAAGAATAAACTTAATTTGTATATATTTTAAACCCATACTTTTAACTAATATAAATCTAATGTAATCTAATCTGATTTCTGTTCTATCCTATCTGTTCTGTCTACTCTCACAATTTTAAATTTATTTGCTGCAAAACTGTGAGATAACTTCTGTTTTTAATAAATATAACTCTATATGTCACCATTAACAAGACATGTTTATAATTCAGTATTTAATCATGGATAAATGGAGAAAAAATTAATACTTATAGATTCGTTATATTAAATGTGATTTCGTAGGGACTTTTCTTATCAACTTTATTATTTAAGATCTATACTGCTATAAATCACTCGCTGACTTAAATAATCTACTGCTTAACATCAAAAACATTTTGTCTTGTATAATGTGTACATTTAATGTTTAAGAAAAAAAGATGTAAACATTCCATGTTTTAAATTAGTTTATATAAATGAGAAATAAGTATATCTTATATTATATAACAAGATATACTGTAAAACATATATGAAAAACCGATTAATTTTTTTTAAATAATACAAGTGTGTTCTCAATTTACAATGCAAAAGACAAAACTGTTACATGTAGTATTTGTTTTATGCAGTATATACAAAATGACAAAATAGAAAGTAAAATTATAGTCTTTTGAGTTTCATATACAAAATCATAATTCTGCATAATACAAAATTCACATAGTAAATAAATGTGAATGATTAATAAGAAATATGAAGTGTATTGTGTTTCTAGAAAAATATTATTCATTATTATATATACGTTTGTGTGCGTGTTTGTGTGTGTGTGTGTGTGTGTGTGTGTGTGTGTGTGCATGCATGCATGTGTGTGTATTTAATGATTACAAAATATATTCAAATATATTTTTTGTAGGAGTTGTTAATCTTTTTCCTTTTTTCCTTTCTTTTTTATGGCTTCCTAACTCATCCTAAATCAATACCATTGATGCAGATGCTGAATAATTTGCTGCCCCCCTACTCTCCATATCAGCATATTTAATCCCCTATACATATTGAAGCAACATGTAGAAAACTCAAACAGCCTTGATCTCTTTTTCATGTCTAAATCTAATCTATCTCAGATTATAACTGTCCCTATACCTCTCATATCTTCACTGCTACCACTCAACACACATCCACATACCACTCAACAACCCAATTATAACACATTCTATGGTTTTATACCATCTACTCATGGTAGGTAGATGGCATAAAATTGGCAAAGATCCATAAAATGGGTGAAGTAACTGATGCTCAGAGTAGAGCCCATCAAAAACAGCTAGGGTAGTGACTGAATCTATCATTCTTGATATATCAATATTCACAGCCTCATTATTGCCAAAGATTTTTCATGGTGAAAGCTATGTAATAGCACAGCTACAAGTGCATCCAAACAACTAGCTTTTCTCTTCAGAGCTAGAAAATACTTCAAACTCCAACAATTTTTGATACTCTATAAAGCTTAAGGGAGGAACAAAATGGAGTATTGCTCTCAATTCTGAGACAGTTCTACCACCACACACAAACATTGTAGACTACATCCAGAAAAGGGCATAAATCCACTCACAGACATGTCCCAGGCTCTAACCCGCAGGCATTCAGGCATGTTATCTTCTCTCACTCTCTCTTCTATCACTACTCTTATAGCCTTTATAGCCTTGGAGGTAGTGGGTTCATACCACGCCTATCCAGGCATTCCAATCCCACTTGTCTCTCTTCCTCTCATTATCCTTATTGTGTCCAACTCTTAGGTCTTGTTCTAATCACTACATCCAATCCTTTCTTCACAGAATGGTGGCCCTCTTGAATTCTGTTCCTATTCATATTTTTTCAAGAGGAACACTAATACCAGTTATCTCACCAGTCTAAGAATGCTTGCAAAAACCATGGTTATTGACCCTTTCTCCAGATCCAGCAAATAAAAGAACCCTTTATAAAATCAACATTTAACTTTCCAAATCTGGTCACATTAACCAATATAGATATTCGGATCTAAATGCTAATATAATTTATAAAAGCTATGTTTTTGTTTTGTTTCCTTGAAATATGTTTCTCTAATTTGATTTTATAAATGTTACATAATTTTCCTTTGAATTCCTTTTGACCTCTGAAAATGTGTTTGCAAACACAAGCCACCAGCAGTTGGCCAATAGTTACACTTGAAATTGATATGTGAGAGTGTATATGAGTGAATGTGTGCAGAATGTATATATATATATATATGTATATATATATATATATATATATATATATATATATATATATATATATATATATATATATATATATATATATATAAATATGAAAGAAAGGTTTGAAAATGCAAAGGTCTTTTAGAGATGTTTATTGACTTGACCGGTTTCATATATATATATGTAAATACATACGTATGTAAATGGATAGATGAATCGATATATATATACACGTCATTATCATCATCATCGTCGTCATCATCATCGTCATCATCATCATCAGCAGCAGCATCATTATTTAAGGCAGTGAGTTCTTCTTCCAGCTTCTGGTATTCTCAGTTCAATTCTGCTGAGGTTGGCTATTTCTTTTATCCTTTTCATGTTGCTAAAATAACGTACCAATCAAGTACTGGGGTTGTTCTAATCAAGTATTCCCCTTCCCCTAAAATCACTGTCCTTGAGCCCAAATTTTAAAACAATTATTATTATTGAAGACATCACACAGTATCTATCCAATACTATGTCTAGTGGAGGTTTGTACTCTCTGTCAAGTCACAACAAGGACTTCAGACAGGCAGTACTTTATGGAATATGCATGCAGTTAAAGCCAATTTTTTGCAATACACCTAGATTGTAGGGTATTTTTAAAGTTTCCAGATGTTTCTTCAGGTTGGGTGGTATTGAATTTAATGCTCTCATGACAACAGTGACAACCTTTATGTTTGACTCTCATAGCTGCCACATCTTGGTGATCTCAATTCTCAAGTCTTCATATTTATCAATCTTTTCTCTTTCATGACCATACATTGATTTCCTGGCACTGCTACATCATTTATTAGGCACTCTTACTCATACCACTTAAAGGTTTCTATATCTGACCTTCGGTGCTCTAACACCTTGTCTGTCTGGAAGTCAAAGTCCCAGAGGATCTTTGACTTTCCCTTTTCATCTATTACCCTTTCTAGTGTATGTTTGTACCAAGCACCCGCTACCTCATGCCCATACTTTCGGCATTGTAGCCAGTGAAGGTTTGAGGCTACATTGTCATGTCTGCACTTATATTCTCTTTGTGCAAGACTTTCACAAGCACTAACAATGTGAGTCATGCTTTTGACCTTCTTCCCACACATTCTGTAGAGGTGCGTTGCACATCATCATCATCATCATCATCATCATCATTTAACATCCATTTTCCATGTTGGCATGGGTTGGCCAGTTTGACTGAAAAACTGGTAAGCTGGGAAGCTACACCAGGTTCCAATCTGATTTGGCATGATTTCTACAGCTGGATGCCCTTCCTAATGCCAACCACTCCAAGAGTGTAGTGGGTGCTTTCTACATGCCACCAGCAAGTTACATAACACTGGCATTGGCCACAACTACTATCTCACTTGGCTTGACAGATCTCAAGCACAGTATATCACCAAAGGTCTCGATCACTTGTCACTGGCTCCATGAGGCCCAACATTTGAAGGATGCTTTTTATGTGCTACTGGCACAGGTGCCAATTACAGGACACTGGCATTGGCCATGACTATGATTTCACTTGGTTTGATGGGTTTTCTCAAGCACAGCATATCACCAAAGGTTTCAATCACTTGTCATCACCTCCGTGAGTCCCAACGGTTGAAGATCATACTTCACCACCTCATATCATGCTTCACCACCTCACATCATGTCTTCCTGGGTCTACCTCTTCCATAAGTTTCCTCCACAGTTAGAGATTGGCACTTCTTTACACAGCTGTCTTCATCCATTACATATCACATGACCATACCAACACAGTTGTTTCTCTTGGACACCACATCTGATGCCTCTTATTCCCAACTTTTCTCCCAATATGGTTACACTCTGCCATGCATGCACACTGACACTGCACATCCAGCAGAGCATACTAACTTCATTTCTTTTAAGCCTATGCATTTCCTCGGCAATCACAGCCCATGTTTCACTGCCATGGGCTGTTCACACACATGCATCATACAATCTGCCTTTCACTCTGAGAGAGAGGCCTTTTATTACCAATAGACGTAAGAGTTCTCTGGACTTTGCCCAGCCTATTTTTTATTCCTGCATTTAGGCTCTCGAAGCATGCCTTTTCTACAGATTGAGCAGGCCCATCAATCTGAAGGGATTTGTGATTTGTCTGCTCTCATATTGACTAAGACTTTGGTTTTTGCAAGATTAACTCTAAGGCTCTTTGATTCTAGACCTTCCTTCCATGTCTGAAATTTCTTCTCTGGTTCTGGTAGTGATTTGACTATACGAACAAGGTCTTTAGCATAGAGGAACTCCCAGGGGCAGCCCATCTTAAATTCCTGTTATTGACTGATGGACTATGATGAACAAGAGGAGGCTGAGGACTGATCCTTAGTGAACCCCTACTTGTACTTGAATTCATTGCTACACCCATTGCTAACCTTCACCTTACTGACACTTGAGTGATATATATCCCTTTTCATTGAGTTGGTATTTAATGCCTGATCCTGGGCAGTGAGGATTAAACTTCCAGTCTTCCTTTTAAGCCCCCTCCCCCTACTGAGCCACCTCCATGATGTTTCCTGGTCTTTTAAGCTGTTAGTTTCATGGTGGAACTGACCATGTAATTCCATGCGGAATAGAGTTTCTTCTTTCTCATTGACTATTCATCATCAAAATTCATTAGCACTATTGTTGTTGTTGTTGTTAAAGGTTAAAACGTATTAGCCAATAAATCCTGGCCCTCCTGATTGCTTTCATCAAACCAGCCTTCTTGTTTTTAATGGAAAACTCAAAGATATCTTCAGAGGACTGCATCATGATGGTGTTTAGATATTCCTTCTGGAATAGTATAAGTTAGAAAGGTGTGATCCTCAAACCTCAGCTGAAGATTTGTCTGAAAATAAGCTTTCTCTCTAGCAGACTGGAGATTGCCAACAAAAATGTTTTCCTTGACAGTCCTCTTCTCTTTGGTTTAATTTTGAAGATTTACTTCATATTCATCATCATCATCATCATCATTGTTTAATGTCCGCTTTCCATGCTAGCATGGGTTGGCCGATTTGACTGAGGACTGGTGAAACCAGATGGCAACACCAGGCTCCAATCTGATTTGGCAGAGTTTCTACAGCTGGATGCCCTTCCTAACGCCAACCACTCAGAGAGTGTAGTGTGTGCTTTTACGTGTCAACCGCACGAAGGCCAGTCAGGCGGTACTGGCAGTAATATATATCTTTATGTTTCTCTCTCTCTCTCTATGTGTATATATATATATATATATATATGTATATATGTATAAGTATGTTTGTGTACATATGTAAGTAACTATGCATTAGACATTTGTATAATGTTTGAGAAAGTATTCTGGTAGCCAAACATTTCTAAAATAGATAATACACTTGCCATTTCATAAAAGTACCAGCTGTTTGTCAGACAGATAGATTGAGGCTAGTAGAATAATTATAACTAGACAATGTACATCATAGAGAAAATAAAAGAAAAGATAATGAGGAAAATGCTCCTGTGAAGATTGATCTGTATTATGTTGGCATTGTTTCCTCAAGCTGTCTTTTTCCAGTTGATCTAATATTGCCTTATGTTTGTTTAGAGAAGTCACAATTAATGTATTCTTTAAAACTGTGCTCTTCAAAGTTCTGTAAAACTTCTGTGTTAGAATGAAATATAAATGACTAAAAAAAATTATTTCAGTGAAATACAAGTGACTAGAAAAATAGCAAATGCAGTTTTATCACATGTAAAATGCAAATAGATCCCTCAAATAAAAAGACTACATTTAATTTGAAAGTCAAAAGCATATTTTTAAACAAATGATTAGAAATAATCCTTTTGTTTCCATATTTTTGTTGAAATACACTATTGTTTGTTTTAAATTAAATTTGAACATAATGAAGTGTTTAATAAAATAACTTTGCCATTAACTTGGTATTTAGGACATGTATTAACATGAAATTTTGCGAGAAGATTTTAGTTTAGATAACTTTCAAACAAAAAGTTTGTATCACAGAAACATGATGAGAAGTTGTCAGGCAGGCTGGTATCAAAAGGGTTATGCCATACTAAATGAAAGCTATATTCAAAAAGATAATTGTTCAAAGATTTAATAAAGAGTGTGCTGGATAATGTAGTTGCCAACTAGTATTAATGGAATTTCTAATTAGTTAATATTATAGCACATGTTGATTAACTGACATGTTGTGAGCCCTAACTTGCAGATCTATAGCAGAACATACAATACGTACAAATAACAGTTAATCTTCTGAGTTTTATGAATGATTTTAGCTAACTGAGGACCCTTCTCTATAATCTAACGTGAATGATGGTGCACTCTCTCCATCTTCCCATCTACTTCTTTTTTCATTCTTTTATTCTTTTATTTGTTTCAGTCATTTGACTGAGGCCATGCTGGAGCAACGCCTTTAGTCGAGCAAATCGCCCCCAGGACTTATTCTTTGTAAGCCTAGTACTTATTCTATCGGTTCTCTCTTGCCGAACCGCTAAGTTATGGGGATGTAAACACACCAGCATCGGTTGTCAAGCGATGTTGGTGGGGACAAACACAGACACACAAACATATACATATATATATATATATATATATATATATATATATATATATATATATATATACATATATATATGACGGGCTTCTTTCAGTTTCCATCTACCAAATCCACTGACAAGGCTTTGGTCAGCCCGAGGCTATAGTAGAAGACACTTGCCCAAGGTGCCACGCAGTGGGACTGAACCCGGAACCATGTGGTTGGTGGGCAAGCTACTTACCACACAGCCACTCCTGCGCCTGTATATTTTCTGTTTGGTTCTGACCACAACAAAGACAGGAAAGGTGAACTCAATGAGAATCTGATAGTTTGCTGTTACTTTATATTTATTAATGGTAGTGTATATCCCAGTACAGTCTTTTGAGTTTGCAAGACTATTGATATCACAGCCGTCTTTTGCATAAACATTTATAACTGTCATTTAACAATATGTCTCCCACGAAGTAATCTCGGCTGTACCAGACAACACATTGTATTTGAGACAACCCTACATATCCGAATCAAAGAAAGAGCTTCTGAGTTATTGTTTGATCTGCAGATATAGCAGCCAAATGAAATCTCTTACAAATTATACTTTATTATCCTAAAAACAGGAAAAGACTGTTGCCTAGTGTAACCCTAGATTCTCTACACCTGAATAAGATGGGATAATTATGACTTGAATGCCTTTGATTACAAGTTTAGACAGTCATGGCTAACTGAATGCTAAAAAATACAAACAATTCCCTCTACTAAGCAATGATACTTCTCTGATTTTATTCTACCAGCTCACAGCAGTAGCTCAGGTTTCTCAACAAACTCATGTTTAAAATGTTAGCTACACTAATTTAAGATTTTAAATTCAAATGTTGCCAGATGCTTCGAGATGGAATACTCAATAGAGTATTACCAATATAAGGATCTTCTATTAGTTTCAATAATGAGTATACCAGTTGTTCAATCAACTAGACTACTGAATTAGCATGTAAGTGGTCAAGTATTTCACAAATGTGTACATTTAACATAATCTTCAGGCATAATGGAATATGACAATAGTTGTGACAAACTTGAATTATAGGTGTAGACAATTTAAAAGACCACCATACAGTTTCCATCTAACCATTTTCATCCAAAATATTAGTGGTGGGGTGACCCATTGCTATGGAAGAAGAAATTTGCTTGTGAGTAAATTGTGTTTGATTAGGTGCATTAGTATTGACTAATGCATTTCATCACCAACAGCAGTAGAAGCATGATTCTGCAAGTCAGCTTCTACATGGCCACTCAATCTGTTAGAAATGGCAACCAACTCTACCTCAAAGACATCCATAACACCTTAAAAATAAAATGAACATAGACACAGGAGTGGCTATGTGGTATATAGCTTGCTTACCAACCATATGGTTTCTGGTTCAGTTCCACTGCATGGCACCTTGGGCATGTGTCTTCTACTATAGCCTCAGGCTGACAAAAGCCTTATGAAAAGATTTTGTAGATGGAAACTGAAAGAAGCCCATCGTATATACATACATATATATGTGTGTGTGTGTATATGTTTGTGCATCTGTGTTTGTCCCCTCACCATTGTAACCTAGCAGTTTGGCAAAAGAGATCAATGGAATAAAAACTAGGCTTACAAAGAATAAGTCCTGGGGATCAATTTGTTTGACTAAAGGCAGTGCTCCAGCGTGGCCACAGTCAAATGACTAAAACTATTAAAAGAATAAAAGAATAATAGATGACATAATCCTAGATAACTGTAAAAAAATATATAAAGACCTCGGGTGATATGTCGTTTATCACAAATCTGTTCAATCAAGGATGACCTGGAGCTAAACAAGAAACATAAAGAAAAATCTAAAGCCCTTGATAAAGCCTCTACTCGATCATTCTGGAAATAGTAGACAAATTTTATATCATATCACATACTACCAATTTTTAAAAGAGAAGAACACATTGTCAAATTTTAGTCTTGTTGCATTTAGATGAACTGATCATTGCTAGAAAAATTTTGACTGTAGGTCTCCTGGATCAGAACTACCCTGAAGATAAACAACAACATCAAATACAAATACAAAAGAACCAATGAGAAACTCTATGTGAACACTCAACCTGCTTGTTAGAAATAGCAGTCAATACTATTCTCCAGGCTGGTTTTTCTGATCCACTGACTTTTCTTTTCATTATTTCTTTTTCCACTCTATACCTCGCACTCTAATTCTCTCTATCTTTCCTAATTCATCACACTCAAATTTATCTCTTCCCTTTTCACTACAATTCCTCTCTCTCTCTCTCTCTCTCTCTCTCTCTCTCTCTCTCTCTCTCTCTCTCTCTCTCCCTCTCTCTCTCTCTCTCTCTCTCTCTCTCTCTTTCCTTTTTTCTATCTTTTCTAATGAAGAAGAAAAAAAAGGAAGAGGTGGAGGAATCATCCATGTTTGGATCTGGAAAGGTTGGACCTCCACCTGGTTTAGACGCCCAAGATATAAGGTTTGTTGTGAACAATATTGCTCCTATAATCTATCAAGACTTGAGGACTCCATGGTATGGCAATGCAAAACCATTTCTCTTTATCAATCCCTCTCTAACCTCTTTTTCTCTATTTATCCCACTGTAATTTCTTGCTATCTCTCCCACCCTAGATTAATCACTTTCATTCTTACTCTAATTTATCTCCATGTTTCCTTCTCTACTTCCTTTTCTCTATTTACCATAATCTAATTTCCTTCTGTCTGTGTCTCTAATTTTCTTTATCTATCCAACTCTAATACATCTTTCTTTCTCTAATATATCTCTTTCTAATTTCTTCCTATCTAATTTTCTCTTTCTTACTCTCGCTTCCTGCTTCTTCCAGGTTTCTCTTCAAGTAGGTTTCTAAAATCAGATTATCCATATGTCTGCAAGACACTTTAGTCAGCTGCTGTCATTAATAACCAAGCTATTGACTTGATGAGAATAATCCTAAGGCTGTTCAGCTTCCATCTTTAGATCCTTACACTGTGTCAGATTACTTAAGCTAATCCTTGGCAGCAAGCTGTGTTTGAACTTGATGCCTATCTCTTTGACATTTACTTCTGTTTTTATTCCCTTATTTATTTGTTGTTTAGTTGCTCCACTGTCTTTGTATTTCACTGCAAGCATATAAAGAACTCAAGCATGCAATGTGTATGCATGTATGCACATACAGACATGTGCATACACACACATAAGTTTGTGTAGGTGCATATAAGTGTTGAGATCTTCTGCTGTGTTTTCAAACAAATATTATTGAATGAATACAAAGAAATATATGTATAAGAATTCACTGAAAATCAATTGAAACTGTTGTTGTTGTTGTTGTTTATCCAGGGTAAGCTCTAGTCATACACAACTATGATCAATGGCATTCCAATCATGACCATCCCACCTTTTTATAATTCTAATTACATTATTCTAGCCTTTCCTTTTTAAAGCCCACCATCATAGTCATCATAGTCATCATCATCATCATCATCATCATCATCATCATTATCATCATCGTTATTACCACCACCACCACCACCACTTCCGCCATCACCATCTGCAGCACCACCACCATCACCACCACTGTAGTTGTCATCCACAAAATCTTTGTTGTCATGACTGTTGCCTCATGACCATGATGCTCATGATGATGATGATCATCATCATTGTCGAGCTTGTCCGCTTGACCAGAGCAGGGTAATAAACTCTGTCATATATGAGGCATTCTTTTCTTTATCCACCTATTTTCAGTTTCATTCATTCTCAGGTGCTTGTACAGTGCTTTATCTTTGCAATCTTCCATTCTACACAAGCCTGACTTCTTACTTCCAATAATAGCGATTCTGTGGTATTTTTTATATACCACACTATGTTGTTTTCTTCTGCTCTAATGCTGTGTTCACATCCTCTCTCCTCTATTTTTCTTGGTAGATGCAGTCTGTCTGTATCACCTTTTGAACAGAGTATCCCATATCTCGTCAGCAACGTCCTTGTCTTTCTGTCTAAGCTGTTTAGTTCATCTACTGTCATTGCGATTACCCCTGCTACATATCTAAGGAGTGAAATTGCCCAGGTGTTGATAGCTTCAATCTTATTCCGTTCATTTAATTTTTATTTAAGGATCAGTCTCAGTCTGCACAAATACCCCACCTTAGATTTTTCTGTCATTTCTTTCTCCATCAGTTTATCCATTTCCAATATCCCTAAGTACTTATAGCCTGTCTCTTCTATTTGCTTCATAACCTCCCCTGACAGCATCATGCATTTAAATTTTCCTCTCTTCAAGACTAACACACCACACTTTTTCAGTCTGAACTCCATTCTGATATCAGCACTGAAGGTATACACCATATCAATGAGGGAACTGACTAGGGCGTGGTTGACTTTTAGTTGGCAGCCCTTGAATACATACCCAGCCTTTACTTTCCTCTGAAAGTGTTAGTGGTATAATGCACTGTACAAAGATCAGTGGGGACAGGCAGTCACCTTGAAAGATGCCTCTCCTGATTTCTATTGTCCCTAAACTTCTTCCATATGCTGTCAATTTCATCCTCCACTTCACCATACATTTTCCAAGCAATCACTCAACATTCGATACAATACCAAATAGGTTCATACATTTCATAATCCAAGAATGAGGGATCATATCGTATGCCTTACAATAATCGATCTATGACATAGCTAAGTTAGTTTTACTCATCTTGCAGTCTCTAAGTACAGTTTTGTTTACCAGGAGGTGATCTTTGGTACTTCTGCACTTATGCTTGCAACCCTTCTCCTCATGTGGCAGGACTCCATTTTTTGACTCTGCGACTATTCCAGTCAATAATTTCCACATAAGCAGCAAGCAAGATATCGGACTGTATTTGTGTACCATATTATCTTTTTTGATGTTTTACAAGCACAGCACTGTTCTACCCATTGTCAGCCACTCTGGTGTTAATTGGTCGGCATTTGACAAGGTGTAGAGTTGTGCAGCTATTTGTGCATAACATTCACCAAATCTTTTGATCTTGAACTCCATCTGGTCCCGAGGCCTCCAGTTGCCAATTTTTTTGCTGATATTCTTCACTTCGCTAACTGAAATGACTAGTTTTGTCTGTTGTGGACAGTCCACTGTTTGCTTCAGTTCTTGCAACTCTTCAAGCATCTTTCTTGTGCTCCTTGTCTTTGCTCCAGATGTCACTCCAAAGCCTTTGACTTTCAATGTTAACTGGTGTCAACTTTTCATCTGTACACTCTCCATTTATTTCTTTGTAGAATCTCTTCTGATCTACTCTGAATAATCTATTCTGCTGGTATCTCTTCATTCTTTGGTCATATCTTACCATCTTTGCTTTCTTTGCAACGAGGCGCTGTTTCAATTCCTCCATTACCACTGTCAGGCCTTTTCTTTTAATATCATACTTCCTGTTCAGTGTCCTGTATTTTTGTTCACTTTCAAGCCCCACCACTTCTCTTTTCGATCTGAAACAGAAATGTCCTTCGAGAGCATGTCTAGCCCTGCCTGTATTCTTCTTTTCTACCATGGATCTTTTCTTTTGTCACTCCCATTATATTTCTTTTTCTTGACATCATCACACACGTTTTCTGCTACAACAATACTTGCTGCCTTCATCAAATTATTTGATTCTGTGATCTTTTTTGTTCTGATGTATTTCAGAATTTCATTCACATTTTTCGTTTCTTGATTCAATTTCCACTGATCAACCTTTTTAAGGTGGCAAATAATGTTGCTATCGTTCTCCTGTAGTCTTGGCTTTGTTCTGTTGTAAATTGCCTTTTGCCCATCTGTCATGTCACCATTAGTTTTATTGTCTTCTTCCAAACCATCTATATGTCTCTCATTGAGCAAGCTATCACTGTTCCTTTCCTGTGGTTAATTAGAGATCTCAGCTCTGTTTTCTGTTATGAGATTACTTTTATCAGTAAAAACTGTATTTTCATTGTTTCCTCTGCTGCTATTCTCCAGCACCCATTTCTTTGATAGCTTCAAGCTCTACTTCTGTGAACCAATGATTTTTTCTTATCGCTCTAGCTTGATCACATAATCTCTCTTCTGTGATTTGAAACAATCCTTTCTCTCCATTGATCATACATACGTTATCGGTATCCCCTAATATGAACACCTTTTTCATCTACAGGTTGTTCAGGTAGTAACACTCCATGGCCACAGTATTGACTGTGTGCTGGTCCATTGCTGGATAACGACAGGCTGGAGCCTGACCAGTATCTCGGAGCCTGCCGGGTGCAACACTGTCACCATGAAGGGCTTCATTTTCGTTAGCACTGTTATTCCCAATATTTTGTCTTTTCATTGTCACTCATTATGAGGTAGCAAATATCAGGTTGCACAATTATCAGTGTTTTTATTGTGACTGGCAATTATTATTATTATTATTATTATTATTATTATTATTATTGAGTGAGAGAGCAGTGCATGCCATCAAAGTGACACTAGGGTAAAATACACGAAGCCCAATATACCCATCATGAATACCCGTCTGATAAGGGTACACCAGGCACATGCATCACAACCATATGTGCACGACATGGTGATCTCATATCAAGATAAACAGCACATGACCTCGCAGGTGGGGCCCAGTTAGAATTTTCTTCAGGTCGAGTAGCCCATCCCGTTCAAAAGGTCCCTGAATAAGGTTTGTTTAAGGATGTTGAGCAAAACACCCATGTTTTCAGAGGTGAATTATTCAAACCCCAAAGAATTCCTCTCAACTCATGGCTATGATGCTCCCCCACTACTTCTGCTTGTGATCAGAGATGCACATATCGTCAGCCACCAAGGGACATGCTCAACTGGTTAAGGTCAAACAATTGACAAGCAAATCTGTGGTATTGAGCAGAATATTTGCTGTAGATACCAAGACAAAACAATGTACATGATAACACTTCCAATCAATTAAGATCAGAAGCCAAGAGAGCCGCTGCCTAGTACTGCATTATTATTATTATTATTTTATGTTTGACTTTTGTTTTGCATTTGTACAAGTTGGATCCAAGTCTCACCCAGAGACCTCAAGAGACAACAAGTTAGAAGTTCATGTAGGTGTTATGCCTAGGGTACCATATATTTGGATTTGTACAGTTTTGTTCTAGTGAATGTTTAAGAAACCATAAGAAAATTATGTGTTTGTTTTAAAATTTGAGATCACATAGACAGTATTCTACGTAGGATATGGGCAGTTCCCATGAGCACTATCTTTTGAACTTCAGCCATTTTGGGGTTTCCTGGTATCTGAGCTAGGTAGTAATCAGCCCGTTTTGCTGTCATTCCCAGGGCACCTATGACAATAGGTAGTGTTTTCGTCTTCAGATTCCACATTTTGCTAATTTCTATTTCAAGATCTTTATATTTGTTCAGTTTTTGGTAGGTCTTGACAGATACGTTTATATCGATTGGGACAGTCATATCAATGAGGAGGCATGATTTTTGTCTGAAGTCTTTCAGTATGATGTCTGGCCTATTTGCGTCTATCTTTCTGTCAGTTTGAATGGTGATGTTCCAGAAGAGTGCAATGTGATCATTTTCAAGTACTGGGGGTGGTTTGTGTTCCCACCAGTTTTTGCCATGGGGCAAGTCCAGGTTTTTGCATATTACCCAGTGAATATATTATGCACCTCTATCATGCCTGTTGAGATACTCTGTAGGCGCAAGCAGACTGCACATGGAGACAACATGATCGATGGTCTCATTTTGTTGTTGGCATATACGACATAATGGGGAGCTGCCGTTCTTTAATATGTTGGCCTGGTAGTTCTTTGTAGGTAGGCATTGATCTTGGACTGCTATGATAAACCCCTCTGTTTCTGATTTCGAGCCAGATGCCATTAGCCATTGATGGGTAAGGGCTTTGTCAATATCTGCATTATTCGCTCTCTTTGGGTATTTGCCATTGAGAGGTTTTCCATGCCATTTTTCAGTCATAATATCTAAGGCAGCAATTTTAGCACGGGTTTTCAAGCGCTTAGCTTTTTCTGCAGGTGTTTCTAGTTCATCTAATTCTTGAATTTGTTGCAATTCACTTAGATATTCCTTTGCCTGTTTTGTTACTGAGTAAGATGCTTTCTTGCTTTCGTGTTTTGAGACAAGTTTTAGCATCCAGTCCGCAGAGTTTTTCAGATAGGTGTCTAGGCCGATTGTGGCTACCTTCATTGTTAATGCCAGCTGTAGAAGTCCTCGGCCTCCCTCTTTTCTTGGCAGATAAAGACGTTCTATATCTGCCTTAGGGTGGTGCATTCTATGCATTGTCAACAGTTTTCGTATTTTTCTGTCAACATTACATATTTCAGTAATTGACCAGTTAACGATATTGAAACTGTAAGTCACGACTGGTATGGCTAGAGCATTGATCGCTTCGATCCTGTTTCTCGCATTCAGCTCTGTCTTCAGTATTGCTCTCACCCTGCGATAACATTCTCTTCTGATCCTTTCCCTCATCACTGAATGCTTGCTATTGTCCCCTTCAATTACCCCTAGGTATTTGTAGCTCTCCGCTGGTTCTAACTCTTTTATGACATTTTGCTGGTCAAGGTTCACATTAGATGTTTTTGTCATTTTTCCTTTGATAAAGGTAGCTTTTGCACATTTATCAAGGCCAAATTGCATCCGTGGCCAATAAAACGAATTAATTATTATTATTATTATGATTATTATTATTATTATTATTATTATTATTATTATTATTATTATTATTATACAAGAATGTTGTTGACATTGACTTTGAAGCTTCAGCCAGCTAAGCCATTGTTGGACTGCAGTCTGATGATGGCTTAGCAGACTGAAACTTCGAAGTTACTGTCAACAACATTCTTATTTAAGAATAATAAATTTGTATTATACAAAAATATAGAGTAGCCCATCAGATTAATGTAAAATTGTTTTTATTATAACTGAACATGAAAGCAAACATTAATATATATATATATATATATATATATATATATATATAGATATATATATATATATATATATATATATATATAAAACCTATATTCATTTGTACATTATATATGAGTTTGTATGAGCATGGGTGTTTGCAAGAAGGTGTGTGGGTATATGAGTATACACATAAGTGTTTAGATGAGGTTTAAGCCCATGAATAAGAAACACATTATAAGTGAGCAGTTAATATTTTACATGTAAAGCAACATTAAATAAACAACATTTCTGTTTACAAATGTTTTATATTGTTTATATTAAAAATTTTAGAAAACATTACCTACTGATTTATAATTTGTCTCTAGCTGTGGTGTTAACTGTCAACAAAATATCAAAGCAAGATGGGATATAATGCTATGCTAGAAATCTGTTACAACTCGTGTACATGTGCACAAATTTCATAAAATTAGTTTGTGATGTATATATATATATATATATATATATATATATATGTGTGTGTGTGTGTGTTTATATATGTATGTGTGTCTGCATATATATATATATATATATATATATATATATATATATATATATATATATACTGTAGTAAGCACATAAAATGTGCAACAAGGTGGAAAAAAGAGTATATGTGTGTGTGTGGGTGTATGCGCATAATATTTTATTCTTTTATTTGTGTCAATCATTTGACTGTGGCCATGCTGCAGCACCGCCTTTACTCAAAGAAATCGACCCCAGGACTTATTCTTTGTAAGTATAGTACTTATTCTATCAGTCTCTTTTGCCAAACTGCTAAGTTACAGGGACATAAACACACCAACAACGGTTGTCAAGCAACCGTGGGGGTACAAACACAGACACACAAATACATACATATATGTTATATCATACATTATATCTATATCTATATCTATATCTATATTTATATCTATCTATCTATCTATCTATCTATCTATCTATCTATCTATCTATATATATATATATATATATATATATATATATATATATATATATATATATATAAGGTTAAGAAGGGTATTGGATTCAACCATACCCAAAGATACAGGTAATACCGAGTAAGTGCTGTATACCGGCTAGTTTAGCCCCTTTCATTGTATAAACAAGAGTGGGGATTATAACATAGGTAGTGTATTAGCGTGTGTATGTATAAAGAGAGAAAAGGATAAAGTGACCAATGGCAAAGTTAGAAATATATTTTATGGATAAAGTCTTACAGCTTATCCATAAAATATATTTCTAACTTTGCCATTGTTCTCTTTATCCTTTTCTCTCTTTATATATATATATATATATATATATATATATATATATATATATATACGGTTGAGGAGGGTATTGGATTTAAAACCAAACCCCGGAGGATACAGGTAATACAGAGTAAGTGCTGTATACCGATTAGTTTGTATACCGATTAGTTTGTATACCGATTTGTTTTTATATATTTACATATATGTATATATATATATATATATATATATATATATATATATATATATATATATATATGTATGTATGTATGTATGTATGTATATGCACACATGCGGAACTATTTAGCTAGAGAAATAGACAGACAGACAAGCAACTAGGTAAACAGACAGATACACACACATATGCACACACATACACTCACACACACACACACACATACATCTTCATATATAGATAGGTATACGTGTGTGTGTGTGTGTGTGTGCATTTAGTGTTCTTTATTGAAACAATGTTCATTGTTTTTATAGTCTTGCAAGCATTTATTTTTTACTGCATGCATATATATCTTCTTGGTAAATAAGAGTTACAGTAAATAAGTTCTTCAAATTCACGGGATATAGTTTTGCACTTAGAGAGAAGTAAGTTTGCTTCAGGGCACATCTTTTGAAGAGAAAAGCCATATAGGTTACATGGCTCTTACTGATAACTTTTTGAATTTAAATTTATTGACAATGAAAATTATATGCTCACTCCTCTTC
>NC_142929.1:150001688-150016688 GCF_046866305.1 Octopus bimaculoides | reverse complement strand
AAGAGAGCAATGGTAAGGTTGGAGAAGTATTTTATGGATAGAGTCTTACAGCTGTTTCTGGGAAGATCCAGTACTTCCCTTCGTTGGAGACAGAAAAAATAAAGTAATCTATTATTATATCCATAGGCGGATATTTTTAGTATGAAGTGGTAAAGAGTGCGATGCGCTGAAAAAAGAGAGAACAGTACTTGAAGTGTAGTTTCATTCCAGTAGTAAATATCCGTGTAGAAATCCGTGTAAAGTACTCCTTATGGGGATAATCCGGAAATAGATGTTGGAACGAAGGGTGTTATAGCATAGATAGCAGAGGTGAATATATGCCATACTGCGATGGATTTTAGTTTGTTTACTTGAAGAATGGCCAAGTAAAGTGAAGGATGAGCGGTAATTAGTCGATATACAGCACTTACTCGGTATTACCTGTATCCTCTTGGGTTTGGTTAAATCCAATACCCTCCTCTTCCTTATGTATATATATATATATATATATATATATATATATATATATATATATATATATATATATATATATATATATATATATATATTAATATTCTCCCAAAGAGCCTGAGGAATCTGCACAAAGCTGGACCTCTTCCTATCGAGAGTCCCAGATGAACCTACCTCGCGGCAGGAGGTGCAAATGAGGGTTGCTAGATCAAACTCCATTCTTCACCAAGTGCCACATATTGTAAGAGGCTCCCTGTAATAGCAGTATAGCAACATGGTGGTGCATCAGCTGATACTTAAAAAAAAAAAAAATATATATATATATAGGAAAATTTACGAAAAAACAACAGACGAGGACAGGTGGTGTAAACAACAAAAGGATGTATTAGTATGACGCTCGGGAATACGGAAAGTCTTTAACAGAATGAATACGGAGATAGCAAGGAGAAAAAGGGAGAAAACAAGGAGAAAAACACGGAGAAAAAAATTGAATGTTTTGTCAGCGATCAATCATGATATATATATATATATATATATATATATATATATATATATAAACAAAAGTAAATGAGTATATGCATATATACGTACAGGTATGTGCATACCGACATCCACCTGTATGTATAGGTGCATATCTGGGTACAGGACATTGCAAACAAACGTAGACGAGAACACACGAGCCACATAGAGAACATTCTACTTCATGAGCTACCCACGTTTTAACACCGGCGTTTCGACGAGCTTCGGGCAGGACGCAACGTTAAAACGGCTCGTCCCATGGATCGCAGATTAAATCTGTATACGCAAATTAAATCTAGCCATGGAGGAATGTAGTGGCGGACGAAAAACAAGATAGGAAAACAAACAGAAGGCTTTACGGCCAGACGAGAAAAATTGTGTGTATGAACGCGATGAGGCACGGAACCGGGAGACAAAGTGGTAGCGTGTGTTACTTGGCGAAAGCCAAGGAAGGAAAGGATTATTGACCGGAAGCATGTGACCATGCCGGTGTAAAGGGAAGAGAGAGAGTGGTAGAGGGAGAAAGAGAGGGAGGAAGTAGAAGAATGGTGAGCAACGAGAGGAAAAGAGAAAGAGAAGAAATACGAGGGGGAAAAAGGAGATACGTAGTAGTAACAGAGGAAGAACAAGAGGGGTAAGGCGAGATACGTAGTAGTACAGAGGAAGAACAAGAGGGGTAAGGCGAGATACGTAGTAGTACAGAGGAAGAACGAGGGGGGGGGAGAAAGGAAAGAGAAAGAGATAGAGTAGCGTCGGAGGATAAGTTTACGAACTACTTACAATTTTTGTGAGACGCTGCGTTCAATCATGTAAAAACAAATGTAAATGAGTATATGCATATATACGTACAGGTATGTGCATACCGACATCCACCTGTATGTATAGGTGCATATCTGGGTACAGGACATTGCAAACAAACGTAGACGAGAACACACGAGCCACATAGAGAACATTCTACTTCATCAGCTACCCACGTTTTAACACCGGCGTTTCGACGAGCTTCGGGCAGGACGCAACGTTAAAACGGCTCGTCCCATGGATCGCAGATTAAATCTGTATACGCAAATTAAATCTAGCCATGGAGGAATGTAGTGGCGGACGAAAAACAAGACAGGAAAACAAACAGAAGGCTTTACGGCCAGACGAGAAAAATTATGTGTATATATATTACTCTTTTACCCTTTTATTTGTTTCAGTCATTTGACTGCGGCCATGCTGGAGCACCACCTTTAGTCGACCAAATCGACCCTAAGATTTAGTATTTGCAAGCCTAGTACTTATTCTATCCGTTTCTATTGCTCAACAGCTAAGTCACGGAAACGTAAACACACCTCCATCGGTTGTCAAGCGATGTTGAGGGGATGGGGGTGGATAAACATACACACACACACAATATACGATGGGCTTCTTTCAGATTCCATCTACCGAACCAAATCGACTCACAAGGTTTTGGTCGACCCGAGGCTATAGTAGAAGACACTTACCCCAGGTACCACGCAGTGGGTCTAAACCCGGAATCATGTGGTTGGTAAGCAAGTTACTTACCACACAGCCACTCCTGCGCGCGTGCATATACATACATATATATATATATATATATATATATATATATATATATATATATATATATATATATATATATATATATATCTATATATATATATATATATATATATATATATATAAATATATATATATATATATATATACATACATACACACACACACACATATATATCAAGGTGGCGAGCTGGCAGAAGCGTTAATACGCCGGGCGAAATCTTAGCGGTATTTCGTCTGTCTTTACGTCTTTCTAAGTCCAAATTCCGCAGAGGTCGACACTTAGCCTTTCGGGGTCGATAAATTCAGTACCAGTTGCGTACTGAGGTCGATCTAATCAAATGGGCCCCCTCCCCAAATATTTCGGGCCTTGTGTCTAGAGTAGAAAAGTATATGTATATATATATATGCTTCCGGTCAATAATCCTTTTCTTCCTTGGCTATCGCCGAGCAAACACGCGAACTTACTTCGTCCTCACTTTCAAGTTCGTGCCAATAGCGTTAATATACACATAATTTTTCACGTCTGGCCTCATGGCCTTTTCCGTTTGTTTTCCTGTCTTGTTTTTTGTCCGCCACTACATTCTTCCATGGCACAGGTTTAATTTGTGTATACAAATTTAATTTGCGGTCCATGAGAAGAGCCGTTTTAACGATGCGTCCTGCCCAACTCTTCGAAACGCCGGTGTTAAAACGTGGGTAGCTGATGAAGGAAATGTTCTCTATGTGGCTTGTGTGTTTTCTGTACTCTGGTTATTATTATTTTCTTGTCTACGTTTTGTTTGCAATGTCCTGTACCCAGATATGCACCTATATATACAGGTAGACGTAGGTATGCACACACCTGTACGTATATATGCATATACTCATTTATTATTTGTTTATACACACACATATATATATATATATATATATATATACATACATATATATATATATATATATATATATATATATATATATATATATATACATATATATATCAACATATATGTATTTAAGTATGTATGTGCGAATATATATGTAATTACGTACATGTGTGTGTGTGCATGTGTGCGTGCCACTATATCACAGGAAAGAATTACGATAGGTATAAATTTCATTTCTCTCCCTTCCTCTCCTTTATAGCCGATATAAGTACTTATGTGGTTCAGATGTTATTGTAGACATGCACACATACATGTACAGGTTTACCTACACAGACTTGCTCACACACACACACACACATGCGTGCACGCACGCATCCACACCACACTTATAGGCATATGGTTAGTTGTGCGTCTTCATTGCTTTATCAGACAAGCGAGAGTAGCACTCAGTTTCTTTTCTTTTTTTTTTTTTCTTTTTGAGGAAGTCCAAACTGACGAGGAATGATAATGAAATATTTCGTTTGCTTAGCTGCTAAAGTAGAAAGCAACGCATCAAATTAACTATAGAATTGCCATAAGAATAGACTTTTCCATATAATAGAAGGGTGCACTACACAAAAACTACCAAATGAACGACAGGTAGTTGTGTTAAACATAGTGACTAATTATGGCCGTCACATCTCCCATAAACAATTACAATACGACGGGCTTCCGTCCAATCAGTTTCATTCAGAGAACTTTGGTCAATTGGAGACTGCTAATGAAAGAAACCTTTAGGGTGCTCCACAGTGTGATCGAACGAAGAACCACATAATTGTAAAGCAAACATTTCAGCTCTACATTTGTACCTGTAATATACAAGGTGGCATCAAAAGGTTCCCGGACTACTCTTTTACTCTGTGGCCATGCTGGAGCACCGCATTTAGTCGAGCATATCGACCCCAAGACATATTCTTTGTAAGCCTAGTACTTATTCTATCGGTCTCTATTGCCGAACCGTTATGTTACGGGGACGTAAACACACCAGCATCGGTTGTCGAGCGGTGTTGGGGGACAAACACAAACGTACACACACACACACACACACACACACATATATATATATACATATATACGACGGGCTTCTTTCAGTTTCCGCCTACCAAATCCATTCACAATGCTTTCGTCGGCCCGAGGCTATAGTAGAAGACACTTGCTCAAGGTGCCACGCAGTGGGACTGAACCCAGAACCATGTGGTTGGTAAGCAAGCTACTTACCACACAGCCACTCCTACGATTAGTTATTTTTAATTTAAAAAAATGAAAAATGACTTATTTACCTAGGTTTTAACTCCTTGGAAATAGTCACCTTGAGCAGTAATATACCGGTACCAGCATTCCTACTAGTTTTGGAGTCCGGCCTGGAAGTCATTTTCCATAAACGAGTCGAGGACCTTGTGCGATTCGCTCTGGATCTCCACAGCGGTGTTAAAATGGCGACCTTTAAGCTGGTTGGGGAAAAGATGAAGGTCTGCGGAAGCAATACCATGTTGTTTTTTGCGAAAAACTCGTGAGTGAGGAGAATTCGATGTAGAATCCAATTCTTCGCGCTTCACAGATGCAGTCGCTTTCGCGGAATGTCCTCTCTCAGACGCTTTAAAACATCACGATTGGCGGTTTGACCCTGGGAGACGAATTCTCGATGTGCACTACCACATTTCCAGGGGTGACGCTCGTGGCAGGTCTTTCAGATTGCTTATCGTCTTCCAGGGACGTACTTCCGGTTTTGAAGCCCCCGTGCCACTCGAAACATTGCGTACGACATATTGCCTACGACACATTGCTGCCCTTTGTTTGCACGCTACAGAACTAGTCCGGGAACGTCTTGATACCACAGACTGATGACAGCAATAAGTGTAGAAAATAATATTATACATACATACATGCATAACAAATACATCTGCCTCTGTGTGTATGTGTGTGTGTGTCTGTGTCTGCATGCGTGTGTGTTTGTCTGTCTGTCCTCTGTGTATGTATGTATGTATGTATGTATGTATGTATGTATGTATGTATGTATCTATCTATCTATCTATCTATCTATCTATCTATCTATCTATTTATACACACTTGTAGACACGTATTTGAGGAGGTATGTATATGAGGGTGGAGGCGCAGTGGCCTAGTGGTTAGGGCAGCGGACTCGCAGTCATAGGATCGCGGTTTCGATTCCCAGACCGTTGTGAGTGTTTATTGAGCGAAAACATCTAAAAGTTCCAGGGGATGGTGACGAACCCTGCTGTACTATTTCACCACAACTTTCTCTCACTCTTTCTTCCTGTTTCTGTTGTGCCTGTAATTCAAAAGGTCAGCCTTGTCACACTGTGTCACGCTGAATATCCCCGAGAACTACTTTAACGGTACACGTGTCTGTGGAGTGCTCAGCCACTTGCATGTTAATTTCACGAGCAGGCTGTTCTGTTGATCGGATAAACTGGAACCCTCGACGTCGTAAGCGACGGAGTGCCAACAACAACAATGTATATGAGTATATGGGTGTATATGTATCAATTAGTGTGCTTATTTTTGTGCGTCGTACATCAAAGATAGAAAAAAAAAAATAGAAAATTGATAATTCGATAGTATGTTACACTGAGTTGCGTCCCTTTATACAAGTAACCGTTACTGCTCATGTAATCGATGAAAATTCTCCTTGAATGTTGTGCTCCAGCATAGTTGCTGGCCTTGTTTGACACCATTAATGAAATAAAAGAATACACTTAAGTGAGTGGAAGTGTGTTTAAAATTGAACACATAAAAATCCAGCTTGTGTCGTAGATATCGCAGTAAATGAAAAAGAGTATAATTTGACGAGCAGTATGTGTAATAGTTAACTCAATCGTTCAGACTGCGAGGAATTAAGCTTCACATGCCGTGGAAGAGTCCTTTCTTTTAATTTTTTCTTTTCGTGCAATGAATCGAGGGATGTTTTAAACACTATCGAAGAAAATGTGATGCGGTATTCGTTTACAGTTCTTTACTTATCTTCGTTATGGACAGTCTACAGAATAAGTACTAGTTAAAGTGGGGTCGATAATAACGAATATACTACCCGCCATCCTTGCTAAATGTATAGGTTTACACTCATGTGAGAAATCGGTATGTTGCTCATCCCTGGACAAATGATATAAGAAAGAACTAACAATGCGTTTAATTGAGCCGGTCTATGTTCAACATATACAGAATAAATAAATATGGTCAGTGATGTGATAAAAGGCACCAGTGATAATAACAATCGCAGTAGTAATGAAAAAAAAAGTCTCGTAATTAATAGAACTTGAATATTATTAACCCATTACCTCCCATAATTCTATTAACTGGAATTTTTTTTATGAAACTTTGATTTCTAGCATAAAACAGCCTTAGAAACGCGCTGGAATGATCAAAATAACATTTCAAAATAACATTTTAAATAGAAATAAGCGAGATATTGGGTGAAAAATTAGCAAACCTCATTTGAATATCAGAGAAATATACCTAGTAGATATAGCAAAAAGGTTAGATATGTGTAAATATTGACAGATAATTACGAAATTTGTAATTTTTAATTGATCTCATATGAGATCACTGGTAGGTAATGGGTTAATAACAGTTGCGTATTATAAAATATTCACTCAACGGCAAATATTTTAGTCCTTTACCAGTAGGGGCGATAACTCCGGACGTGTTTTGCAAATGATAATTTTGATTTTAAAGTTTTGGCACTAAGGCAGCAATTTCGGTGGAGGAGATAAGTTGATCACATTGACCGCCACCCCTCCTCGACTGGTGCTTATTTTATCGATTGCGAAAGGATGAAAAGCAAAGTCAACTTAGCAGAATTTGAATTCAGAGCATAATGTCGGAAGAAACGCTATCAAGCATTTTGTCCGGCGCGATAACGATCTTGCCAGTTCGCTGCGTAATTGGTTTCAAATTTTAGCAGAAGGCCAACAATTTCCGGTGAGAAGCTAAGTCAGTTACATCGACCCCAGAGCTCAACTAGTACATACTTTATTGACCCCAAAGAGATGAAAGACCAAGTCGACCTCGGTGGAAGTTGAATTCAGAACGTATAGTCGGAAGAAATGCTGCTAAGCAATGGATAAAATTAATATTAAATGGCAAGAGCAGAGCGGTAGATTAAAAGAATCTTTAGAATGTCGGACAAATGATTTACAATATTTCCGGCTATTTACATTCTGAGTTCAAATTCCGATGAGATTATCTTTTACTTCTATCCTGGTGGTGGTGGGGGGAGGGGGTTGATAAAGTACTTGTAAAACGCTAGAGACGAGGCTTATCGACTATCACACGTTAATGTGCACGTTATGTATGTATGTATGTATGTATGTATGTATTATGTACGTGTATGTGTGAGTGTGCGCGCGCGTCGTATGTATGCATGCATGCATGTATGTATGTATGTATGTATGTATACTCTTTACTCTTTTACTTGTTTCAGTCTTTTTGACTGTGGCCATGCTGGAGCACCGCCTTTAGTCGAGCAAATCGACCCCAGGACTTATTCTTTGTAAGCCTCGTACTTATTCTTTCGGTCTTTTTTGCCGAACCGCTAAGTTACGGGGACGTAAACACACCACCATCGGTTGTCAAGCGATGTTGGGGAGACAAACACAGACACACAAACATATACACACACATACATATATATACACATATATACGACGGGCTTTTTCCACCTACAAAATTCACTCACAAGGCTTTGGTCAGCCCGAGGCTATAGTAGTAGACACTTGCCCAAGGTGTCATGCAGTGGGATTGAACCTGGAACCATGTGGTTCGTAAGCAAGGTACTTACCACACAGCCGCTCCTACGCCTATGTTTATATATAAAAAATTACTTGCAAACTTTGCACCGAAATTAAACATTACTAGTTGACTTCACATGGACAGATAAAAAAAGAATGTTATCAAGTAAAACATTTATTCTAATACAATTAAACCTTGGGAGAGGCATTATGCCGGTAATAAACACACGCACTGGTTCAGTCCTTTATTAATTTATATAGTTTTTTGTTAAATTATTTCATTGCACTCTTGCAATCTCTTCAGTAACTTGTCTCTCCACTTCCATTTATTTTGAATGTATGATCTGGCGTTGTTTTAGCGTTGTTTCGAAACTGTTTGGTATGAGCATGTGAGTGTGTGCAAGCTCGTATGTGTGCACGCTCATATGTGTGCACGCACTTATGTGTTCGTGCTTATATGTAAGTATGTGCGTCCATATTTGTGTTTGTAACAATTTCGTTTATATCAGATCAGATAGAGACTTTTTAATTAATTTATTTACGTTCATATTCCGCATCATATGTGTGAACAACACATGCAACCATGAGCAATTGTAAGGCCCTCATCTACGTGTATTTGGTGTTCAAAATTGGTTGCGTTTCAGTTATGAGGACCGAGTCCTGTATTTGTCGCAACGATGCGTCACCGGGGTGTCTAGACAGGATTTCTATGCTAATTCTGTCCAGTACACCACCATATTGTTCTTTGGCATGCTGGTAGAGCACCGAGGTTTGTTTTTGATTATTTTAGTCCCTCCAGTGTTCGTTTACACGCTCAGCCAAACTTCTTGCAGCTTCACCTATGTATGTCGTGTTTCTGTTTTTACACTCACCATCCATACAGCTTATTTTGTAGACTACATTTCTGGCTTTGCAGTTGGCGCCAGGACTATTTTTGCACACAATGCAACTCTCCTCAACACACCTTGTTCACACGTATGATGCGGAATATGAACATAAATTAATTAAAAAGTCTCTATCTGATCTGATATAAACGAAATTGTTACAAACACACATATGGACGCACATACTTACATATAAGCACGAACACATAAGTGCGTGCACACATGAGCGTGGTGGTGGAGGTGGTGGAGGTGGTGGTTGAGGTGGTGGTGGAGGTGGTGGTGGAGGTGGTGGTGGTGGTGGTGGTGGTGGTGGTGGTGGTGGAGGTGGTGGTAGTGGTGGTGGTGGTGGTGGTGGTTGCAGTGATTGTATTTTTGTTGCCACTTTGCATGTCATTGCTCTTATCACTTCAGCATTTAGTCTTATTGTTGTTGATGTTGTTGTTGTTGCAGCAGTCGTCATCATCCTTGTTGTCATCGTCGTCGTCACTTTTTCTGGGTGCGTTGTTGCTGATGTTCTTATTTCTGCCTTTGGTGTTGCTGTTTTTAATAACTTTCTGTTCCCACTGAATGTTGTTATTGTTGTTGTCATTACTGATCGACAGGTTGTTGCTCTTACAAAACCTCTCGCCACTTTTCGTCCTCAATAAGTAACTGTCAAAGCAACGATGTCCTGTTGTCTCGTGGGGGGTGACTGGGAGAGGTGGACGTTTTTGCTTTGCTAAGCAAAAGCTCCAAAGCAAATGACTGACTCAGCGTTAATGCTAGTACGACAAGCAGGATTACCTTCCACTATTCCCCACTATACGTCAAAGAGAAAATTGTTGACATTTTTAGTAAAAAAATATTTGTTTGCACGTTTGGTATGACGAGGTAAAACAGCTTAGGTCTCATTCAATTAAGAGGGCACAAGGCCAGCAATTTCAAGTGAGGGATATATCGTTTACATCGACTCCACTGATCAGTTGGTACATATTTATCGACCCCGAAAAGATGAAAAGCAAAGTCAACCGCGGCAGAATTTGAACCCAGGGCATGAAGATGAACATAATGCCCTAAGCATTTTGACCAGTATGCTAACAATTACGTCAGCTCGCCGGCTTAATGCTTTAAACAATATTATTTTCAAATTTTGACACAAGGCCAGCAATTTCGGGGATGGGAGAAAGTTTTGTGCACTGACCCCAGTACGAACTGGTACTTATTTTATCGATTTCCGAAAGGATGAAAGGCTAAAATCAACCTCGGTAGAATTAGAACACAGATCGTAAAAACGGGTGAAATGCTGCAAAGTATTTTGTCCGGCGTTCTAAGGATTCTGCCAGCTCGTCTCCTGAATACCATAAACAATATTATCAAACAAAATTCTAAATTTTATCAGAAAATTAATAAAGTACGGTGCAAAATTAGAGGCGTTGATGTTCATAATTAAAGGAACTCACTAACAATTTGGTGGGAGGGGTTTCGATATCATCAGCCCCAGTGATTAACTGGTACTTGTTTTATCGATCCTGAGAGGATAAAAGACAAAGTCGACCTCGACGAATATGAACTTAGAAAGTAAAGACGCACGAAATGCTGCTAAGCATTTTGTCCGGCCCGCTTTGGCCTATATAGAGATGACACTTCAACAATCTCTAGAGGCGTGAACAGGCACACCTTGGACAGGATTATTCTTTGGCTAATTTCTTGAGGATGATGGTATTTCATAGAATCAGTCCTCTTATGTGCTTTTCCCTTGTCTGTTGACCTTTCTGGTGTATGAGGGCGTTTGATACGGATGCCCTCATCTGTACCTCATGCCGGGCCACTGGTTCATCCGGTATGGACGAGAAGAATATTTCCAGTACCTTTTTGAAGATATCTACAGTGTGTAAATTTCTTAATTTTCGCGGCAGGGCATTGAAGAGCTGTGGGTCTTTAAATCCACTTTGCTGTGTACCGTTCAGTAAGTCATCTTCTTCTAGGAACATTAACTGTTTCTTTTCGATAATTCGTTCTATAATATAATACAATTCAATATGATGTAATATAATATAACACAATATAATATATAAAATAATACAATATGATATAATACATATGATATGTTTCAGTACCTGGTCCTGAATTTAGAAAAAGTACAATAAAGAGGCGTCCAGTTCGGGCAGTTGAATAAGCCTTAATGCCGAAATTAAGTGCTAGCCATTCCAGAATTTTCTGTGTAGATTATTAGATTTCTGTCGAATCTTCGCTCCAGGGAGTAAAGTCGTAGTTTTTACGTCTCTCCCTGTAGTTCATCTCCAACACTGTTACAAACCTTTTTAGTGTAGTTGTTTTGGACCGCTTCAAGCCCTGCTGTTAGTATGGCACTATGAGGAAACCATAGCTAACAGCATTATTCCAGGCACCTGAGAACCAAGATCCTCCACAGAGCCAGCATAAATCCTTAGTCTTTTGTCTCAAGGGACCTTGGTATCCATTCTGCCAGTTGTCTGCATTTTACTGCCATCTTGGTAGTGTGCTTATGAAATGATACATCATTGCGCGTACTGATCCCCAAGTGTCTCAATGCTCATGATTCTAATACTGCGGTGCCTCCGAGCTCTGCATATGCAGGCTGTGGTACATTGTTTGAGCTGATAGCGCAGTATTTGAAATTTTCCAGCATTAAAATGCATGTCGTTCATTTCTGCCCACTTGTATGTTGCTGTAAGCTTGCAACATCGTCTGGATTCTTTATTGCCTATGATAGTCTTGTATCATCGGCGTAGCTAGTGACGGTAGCTCTCAGAGTGACCGTGGGAATGTCTAAGAGAGCTGTTATAAACAGTAATAGCCGCAAGATAATTTTCCAGTGGGACGCCACTTAGAATTTGTGTTTTCTCACAGAGGACAACTTTGGCTGCAACTGCCTGATTTCTATCTTTTGAAAAGTCATGCAGTCACTCTCCCGGTTTCCAGCTATGTCAAGGTCTCACAGCTTGGGAATTATCATACCATGACCTACATTATCAAAGGCTTTTGCAAAATCAAGATATATCACATAGACATCTGAATGTTCAAGCAGTTGTTTCAAAACCCAGTCATAGTGTTGTAAGAGCTGTGTGAGGTAGCTTCTTCCTGGACTGAAGTCATGCTGTGTACCGTTCAGGAAGTCATCTTCTTTTAAGAACATTAACTGCTTCTTTTTGATGATTCATTCTATAATAAAATACAATTCAATATAATATATAATATAGTATAATATAATATAACATAATATAATATAACACAATATAATATATAATATAATACAGTATAATATATATGATATAATATGTTTATATGATATAGTATACTACAATATCGTATAATATAATGTGTATATGTATATATATATATATATATATATATATATATATATATATATATACAACATTTGGCGTCATCCAGATCAAAAAGCAAAAACATGCAACATTCGTGTCAAGTATGATACGGACATTGAAAGAAAGTGGAATAAGCAACCACCAGATAGAATGGAAAATCATTGCTAAAGCCAAAAAATGCAGAGGACGGGGTACCAAATGTGAACTCTGTATTACTCAAAAATTAAGCATACAATCAACAGATAACGTCCTAAACATTAGAAAGCAGACCTTCTCTCCCTGAATACATAGACAATATTTTACACTCAAATATTTCAAAGAAGAGCCCCTACACGCGAGGGTAACCCCTTTCCTACACGCGAACACACATAGCACACAAGCTTCACTCAAAGAAAAAATATGCTCCAGTGACGAACTACCTCAGCACACAAGTAAAAGAACACCATGCCCAGAACAAAAAACAAAACGATGTGAAATAATGCAAACAAATTAATCACAAAAAAAATTTATTCTAAAGTCAAATTCAAAGGAGACAAACATCCAAAAGATGCCACCGTGAACGAAGCGAGAGTGTTTTCAAAAGTTGAGGCGAATACTTTTCTCCACGTAATCGGCTTGAAAAATTAAGGCACCAGGATATTGTCCAGCCTCAATTCACAAATAAAGAAGTTATATCCACCAATGCGGTGCTGAGCACTCATTCCCTTCGTTCGACATTTACGTATACGCACACACACACGCACAAACACACACACTTACACACACACAACCACACGCACACACACACACACACACACACATATATATATATATATATATACCAGGGACGTGCCTCCTAGGTAGGCCAGGTAGGCAGTGCCTACCTTGAATAAAATAGATCGATAGCAGCATTTTCCTCTCATGGCAAAATATGCACCTAATTCAATAAAATTATGAAGGTTAGTCTGATTATTATGCACAAAATGCAAAATGTTAAATTTGTTTGTAGAATAGACAGGCATAATTCGTTTCTGCTTTTCAGTCTCAGTATTTAAGCTATGCATAGTATTGCTGTGGTGTACGTGGTGCGTACACTTCTACAACACCGATTTCTTTACGTGCTATAAAGGCAGAACGCGCGCCTGTGTTTCGCTTATTTTTTGTGTGTTTTACAACATAGAGATCACCAACCGCCTACCGTGAGTAATTACTGATGGCACGTGCCTGATATATATATATATATATATATATAGATTCAAGGTTGAATATGGTACTTATGCGTAGGCACCCGAATATCGTATCCCAAAAGGATAGGTGATCAAAATCAAAAAATAAGCAACACGGATTTCAAAGGTGATTGCAGTACGCACGTTTCATGCTACTTCAATTTATTTAAGTAATGCGAGCATTACCTTAAATGCAATATGAAGAGCAATCTTCAACTGCACGAAAATGCAGAAAATTACTGTAGAAAAGACATATTATAAATGTGGCAACATTTCAAATCCAAGTGAGAGAGAGAATACATAAAAATCCAAATGTGAGGAAGAATACATAAGTCCATCTTGACATAGCCGAGTCTATCAGGCTAGTAATTGATTCTAGACAAAAGTTTTAACTGTCTCAGAACTACTGATTCCAAAACTACAAATTTTTCTCTAATTGATAGCGATATTTATGGTACACACAGAACAAAAAACAGAAGAGAAGAGTAAAAAAGCAAACCTGCCTTTAGTTAATTGGGTACGACGTTTCACGGTTAAGGGTATGAATTTCCCCATTCCGATCTTCAGCCCAATATTCTAATAAATTTGCCAATGTCTAAATAACTCACGTTAATTTTGACCATGCGACATCAAGACCACGTGAGGCAGACATTAAGAAATTTATCGGCCAGTGATTTTAAAATCTCTCACTGGCTGCATAGCGTTTTGGGGAGGACTCCCTCATACCAGTGGGCGTTAAAACACCTTAAAGTCATAGACAGGTGAGACAACAAGCCTCAATCTCGTTCAGAAGTGGTGGATACCAATATTTCACCATTTTTGTAGCTTATCAACATCACGTACCTGAATCACATCGGTACATTAAGTATGTGAAGTCGATAAGGTTTACAATGCTAGCGCTGCTTTTAATTCATAGTGTGTGTGTATACACACACACACACACACACACACACACACACACACACACACACACACACACATATATATATATATATATATATATATATATATATATATATATATATATTGATATTGATATAGGGTGAAAATTGATAATTAACATCTAATAATTTCACCAAGTAGTTCGGTATGTTAAAAGAACCATTATCGGTAAACTTATACAAAATTTTTATAATTATAAGCATAATTGAAAATTAGGGCTCAGCAAAAATTGCATCACCACATACCGAAATTTAGAAATAGCAGTTAAATACTATGCCACTACCATAATATATCTCTGTCTGGGAGATATATTATGGTAGTGGAATAGTATTTAACTGTTATTTCTAAATTTCGGTATGTGGTGAATCAATTTTTGCTGAACCCTAATTATAATTATGTTTATAAATATATATATATATATATATATATATGAGAAAAAA
>NC_142929.1:149976688-149996688 GCF_046866305.1 Octopus bimaculoides | reverse complement strand
TTCCTTTTTTGAACTTATATAATTATATATATATATATATATATATATATATATATATATATATATATATATATATATACTTTAGTGTGTGCTTTTTTCGGATATATGATACATTGACTATATATATATATATATATATATATATATATATATATATATATATATATATAGTCAATGTATCATATATCCGAAAAGAAGCACACACTAAAGTATACAGCAGTAAAGTATTAATGTTAAAGAGTTAATGTCAGGTCATAAGGTGGCCAATTGTTCCGCACCCACGAAAGCTGTAGCTTCGCGGACGGTTCACCAGACTCTAAACCGATGAGTTGTCCGCGAAGCTACAGCTTTCGTGGATGCGGAACCATTGGTCACTCTATGACCAGACATTAACTATATTACTTTAATATATATATATACATATGTGTGCGTGTGCGTGTGTGTGTGTGTGTGTATACATGCATGTGTATGTATGTATGTGTATGCATGTGTGTGTGTGTGTGTGTGTGTGTGTGTGTGTGTATGTGTGTGTGTGTGTGTGTGTGTGTGTGTGTGTACATAACATTTACTTTTGTGATAATTTTCCTTTCAGGAAAGAAAAATGAGGTGTTTCTTGCTCTTAATCAGCCTATGTATAGCGTACACACCAGCAACTTCGCAAGGTAAGTAAACTCCATAATCTCATGTAAATTGGTAATCTCTATAATCCATTGTCACTTTCATCTGTGAACAGCGTATAACTACTGGTTCCAGTTTGATGTTGCAACACATTAATTCTACGTATGTGAGTGAGATTTTTCTAATTACATAAAACATTCGCACTGATTGTAGTATACTTCTTTAATATTGTTGCCTATTTTACTAACCAGTTTGTCAGAAATGTTTAGGCACAAAACTGTAACGACTTCTGTTTATGACTTTTATTCTCCAACTGTTTTTCTCTCTGTTTGTTGCCGAGTATTATATATTTATAGGTGATCAAGACCTATGTGCGTGTTATGTTGTCGTGTTTTTTGCTTTGTTTACATTGCGCCCATTTATATTTTCATATTTTCATTTGCGTGATTATTGTAGTACCAAGAAAAACAAAAATAAAAATATAAGCGAAAAAATAAACCTGTATTCATGGAAACAAAACATTAACGCGATGACACACCAACTCACACGCAACCTGAACAACACATGAATGCTTTATATGACAGTAAAACAGGCGTAAGAGAAATAGGTATTCGTAGCTTGAAAAGTCATTGAAAAGTTCACAGCAGTGTGATAAAAAATTTGATAAACTGATTAGCGTTCCCCGTTTATAAAGTATAGATATTCCGCTCTTTTATGAAGGAGATAGGTTAAACATGATCTTTACGACCTTGAGTGTGCTTTTCGTAGAATTGATACTGCTGTAGGCTTTCGGACCAGATCTCTGGTTTGGACTTCCATAACCTATCCACGTATCATAGCCTTCCATAATTCCTTATGATACCAAAAATAAAAACATACATTCAAGCATCTAGGCTTTCCATCCTCTAAAACACCGACACGTTAATCACAAATGAATGGCTTATCATATCCCTCATATATTTTTTATCATTTTTGAGCGTAAATGTACAGTCCATTGTACAATCCAAATGTAGAACCCCTATCCAGTTTGCAAAGGGCCGTCTCGTGCATAGCACAGCTCTCAAGCATTCCTGTCTCCAAAGCTGCATCCTGTCTTTCTGGTCCCGTGCAAAAAGAATCTTCACCAACTTTGCAGAATGCTCTTTTTATCCACCTCTCAACAATAAGGATTCTGTGAGCAATAAATTTATGCAGAAAGTTTTCATTTTCTCAGCCCATTTTGTGTCTAGCTCCACACTCCGCATTTGACCTCTCTAAATTCATCTACTTCAATTCGACCAGGGTTTACACTGTGCATGCATACACATCATGCTCCTCTTCTTTCAGATCAACAGAGCCACTGGCTCAGAGAATGTTCCTTCCAGTGCATTCAAGCACTATGATAAAAACTTTACCACATACTAAATGAATTCCTTTACCTCTCAATCTTTACGGAAATGTACCCGAACGAACTGGTGCTGCATACTGAAACGAAATCCAGCTACATGAAAAGAGTTTCATTCAATTCCAAAGTTTATATGTGTGTATGTAGATTAAAACAGAAATAAAGAAGCAGACGGTTTGAGAAGATTTGACAAGGACATTTGATTTAGCTATACAATAAAAGGGTATACAAAGTCTCTAACACCTGTTTCTAGAACATCGCTGTTGGAACATCGTGTCAAGCGAGGATCCCACAGGCCGAGTATACCATCATAGGAGAGAGAGAGAGAGAGAAAGAGAGATAGAGAAAGAGAGAGATAGATAGATAGAGAGAGAGAGAGGCTAAACAGAAGTAATAGTGGAGGAATATTATTCGTCAATGATATTATTGAAGTTCATTTTGTCAAAAAAGGGAGATGCAAATCTAATTATAAGTTCAATTAAGATATGTGTTTGAATTTGTAATTAGGTTGCTCTAATCTAATTTATAATTAGATTGTGTGCAAGAGTGCTTGTGAGTGTACTCTAGAGTAGTAAATTACCCAACCGTTTCTTTTTCTCACTTCAACTGACCGCACCACATTACAACAAAAATTCTTTTGCGGAAGATTAAGTACCACAACTTTCCATTAGCTGTTCACGTATATAATACAAGTATTGCAGCAGATCGCATGGAATTAATATTCAATTTTACTACAATATCAATACAGTTGTTCTTCATACAGTTCTATAATTACTGCTCCACTGTAATGATTTTATAGATGTAGAGATAAATCATGTTAATTTTTAATTGATTACCTCTAATTCTAGAAAAGTTTTTCAAATAACATATTAGAAAATGTGTGTGTGTGTGTCTGTGTGTGCGCATGCGTGTAGATGTGTGGGTTAACACGTCAAAAGCCAACTATTTACCTTCTCACATTGACAACTCATTTACTATCAATTATTTATTTTCTCGACTCTTTATACTTTTTAGGTTTATCAAAACCATGCGTGAGAAAAGAAGATACTAGCGGAATCCGTTCAATCGCATACAGGGGTTAGTTTATTTGATATATTTACTTTTGATTGCATTTCTTTGCATTTTTATATCTATTTTTTGTTATATTTCTAGATACAGTTGTTTCTTTCCTCAAACACATGAAGTAGTAAATATCTTACTGGCTTTGTTAAATGTGTCTCTAATTATTAATTCCTGTTTGACGACGCTTTGCACACACTGACAAATTTATTATTTGCTGTTTTTACATATAATAACAGAATTTCTTCGTAGGATATGGAAAAGTAAGATAACGACGCAGAAACACTCGTCCTACAATCGGATGTCGTAATTTGCAACCCATGTTTTTACACACCTTGTCAACAAGTTGGACCCGGTTAATATGTTTCAACTGTGTCGCTGTGTTTATCATCCATGATGCTAAGGAGAAGAAATACATGTCTAAACTAGTATATTCCCAATTCTCGCTTAAGCAGATGAAATAGTGTCAGATGAAATATTTTCCAAATTAGAGATTCTACACTTAAACGTCTCCAAAAGGATGATACAAAAGTGACGAAAGAAGCAGATAAGAGTGGTGTTATTGTCATTGTCATAATGGATGCCGAATATTATCGGTATTTCGACGAAGATTAGTTGAAGAACAACCATTTACTCTGAAATATGTACAAATGTAGACCACCACAATATAAAGCAGCCTAGTAATCTGGTTTCAAAACGTCATAAACCACCACTTATAAAAGTGAATGTATTACGAATTTTGAACTTAAACCTTACAACATTTATGGCTAACTAACAAATACATGTCAAATGAAATACAACACGCAAAAAAGGAACAAGGTGGTGAATACATAAAATTGCTACAACCAACTTACCCAAAATTTAGATCTCTCGTAGTTAGTCCGGTACGATCTACCCATCAACTAAGCAATTTTGCTGATGTAATTTTGAAACCTCTATACACTCACGAACTGAAATTCATTCGGGATGACATTGCTTTCCTGTATCATCTATCTAAAACAACAGAGCAAATTCGGTGATGGTTAAATTTCTTGTAGTAAACCACAATACAAATTTTCCTCGTGATTTAGCAATAATGGTAATTAAACATTAGATCGAAAAACAGAGAAGTGATTTCCATTCGATTCCCTATAGCTATTATATTAAGCGCTGCCAGCCTTAGCCATGTGTATACCACACTATTTTGACAACGCTGCAGTTTATACAAATTCAGTATTAGGAAAGTCTAGGCAAGAACTTATCAAAAAGTAGAAGAAAACTATGGCACACATTAAAAAGAATTTAGACAGAGTGCACCGAAAAGATGATTGTTTTCTAATTTGGGGAAAATCTACTGTTTGGAAGAATTCACTTCTAGCTAAACAATCTACATCCGACTTTGAAATTCACGAAGAAGATGAGCTATATACAATAATAATTTCTCAATATAATAGTATTTAAAAATATCAACATCAAAAAGGATATAAATTATAAAGACACATATACATCCGTACCTTCTAATAATGACATGTAGCACATTCACAAAGTATTGTTCCATATTGTCTAATCGGGAAAATGTTTGAAGACGTAGATACCAGAGAAGAATGACTTAAAAACTACTAATAGAAAATAGTATCCAATTTTAAAAACCAATACCTATTGAAAACTTTATAGATTCCCAACAAAGAGGAACGCAAGACCAGAATATCGTATCTTTTATAGTGATAAACAATCCGTGATATCAGAATATATTTTGATAAAACTTTTTAAAGAAACAAACTAAAAGATTTATTTACAGATCGTGCACTTGTTCAAAGACAAAGGCAGCTAAAACAAAACTTGCAGCAATAGTAGCAAAGGAAAATTTTGATCTAAACAACATCGATCAAACGTTTACAGTATCAAAATTCAATGATAACCGTTCTGGTACATGTCAGCTCGTATATACCAGTCGGTATATCAACACAAAAACCGAAAGAAAAATGCAAATATGAACTGTGAAAACAGAAATGTGATCTACTACATCGAATGTCCAAATTGTGAAGAAATATACATTGGCTAGAGATGAAACTCATTTTCGGATCGCACACTGGGGAGCAAAATGTTACAATCATTAGCATATCGGGAAAGGTTTAGAGACAGTTCGTTCTTGCACTTTACGTTCTGGATAGAATTGCCCCAGGTTGACTTTGTCTTTCATCCTTTTTGGAGTTGATAAAAATTAGTACCGGTCAAATAATTAGGTGTATGCAATCGACTTGCCCAAACCCCTCAAAATTGCTGGGCTTGTGCCAAAATTAAAAGGAATTACAGGCAACACGTGAGTACACCGGCAACAAAGTCGGAAATATATGTCCATCAGAACGAATTAAGCAATCATTTAGAGACTTGCTGTAGAAAATATTTATAATGTTCCCATTTTAAAAGCTTTACATTTCAAGCGAATTTATAAGACTAATGGAAAATTTTATTGAGAACCTTAAACCCGCTCTCCATAGACAATAATAATAATAATAATAATAATAATAATAATAATAATAATAATAATAATAATAATAATAATAATAATAATAATAATAACAATAATAATAATTACGAAGCTCAGGGCTAAAAGCAGAGAGTGAAGGTTTCATATTAGCTGCTCAAGACCAAAGCTTATTAACCCGGAACTACCAAGCCAATGTGATAAAAAATGGAGCTGACCCACAATAGCGATTCTGTAACGATGAGATTGAAACTATAGACCACCTAATCTCAGAGTGTAGAGTCTTAGTACCTGTAGAATATAAAGCAAGACATGACAGAGTCGGCCAGTATTTACACTGGACAATATGTCGGCATTATAAAATCAAAACTGCTGACAAATGGTATAAACACCATCCTGAAGCTGTGACTGAGGGAGAAAATGCGTCGATTCTCTGGGACTTCCCCGTACATACCGACTAAACTATAAAGGCTAATGAACCGGATATTATTATAAAAGATCCGACAAAAACGGTGTGTTTATTAATTGACATGAGTATTCCTTGCGATCACAATAGAGTGACATTTTTCAAGCATCCTAGTTTTAACTAATATTGGTTTCACATTTTGGCACAAGGCCAGCAATTTCAGGGTTGGTGACAAGTTGATTAAATCCACCACAGTGCTCAGTTGGTACTCATACTGTCGACCTAGAACGGATGAAAGCAAAGCTCGACGGAATTTGAACTAAGCATTTTGCCCGAGTGCAAAAGATCCTGTCAGCTTGCTGCCTAGTTTAGAACTACGATTGAAACGCATTATTACTGAAAATGCAACTCACTCTTTGATAATTTATCGTTTATAAGGTTCTTTTACAAGAACTAACATGTATTATAAGAACTAACATGTATTTCATAAACATTGTTGATAGAAAACATACAAAACTCATCGTGTTTCTTTTTAATTCATAGGCTGTATGATAAATGGAGTTTGTCAGCCATATGGGAAAGGAATAAAACAGGCACTTTCTTGCATGGTTTATGTTTGTAAACGAAAAGGACGTCTATCTTATGTGCGGCATGAAGTAACTGGTACGCTTGTATATTCTTTTTTTTCTTTTCTAAATTTATATCATATAATACGTGCCAGAATTTACTGTTTTCCATATGTTTCGATAAAATAAGTATAAAACGTTATATCGCTGTTATTTAAACATATTTAAACATAGTTAGTAGCGGATGTTGAGAGCCGTGCATAGCAGAATCTGTTTGAACACAGAACCCTACTTCACGGAACTCTACTTCACTCTCACAAATAATCTCAATGCATTTTTCCACATTGACATTATCTGTGAGAGTGAAGTAGAGTTCCGTGAAGTCAACACGAGGGAACTGGGCCTCTGACCAATTTCCGGTTGTTGCAGGAAACTGAACTTGTACATATATAATTATACATGTCTCTAAATGTCACATTGTAAATTGCAGCTTTCCACTAGTATTCGTTTGTCTTTCATAGCTGCTAAAGTGGACTAAGGTGTTATAATGGAGGCAGTTGAATGCAGATAAGTGATGAGACTCTTATACGTGAAAGGTGGTACACCAAAAGCGACTTTCAGTGAGGGGAAAGAAGTCTATGGTGACAACGTACCATCATACGACGTAATCAAGCACTGGCATCGCCAGTTCAAATATGGTTGGACATCGGTGGAAACTTCTATTTCTGGACGACCACATACCGCTATTGGTGACGACACCATCCATAAAGTGGAAGCCGCCATTTTGGAGGATCACCGCATAACTATTCGGCAACTAGCCTAAAAGGTGAAGATGAGTGTAGGGTCGGAGGAAAACATCCTTCACGCCGATTTGTACATGCAGAAGTTATCTGCACGAAGGATTCTCTGGATGCTCGGACCTTTTCAGAAGCAGGTACGAGTCAATTGCTCCCACACTCTTTTGACCAAGAAAACGAGGAGGACTTTTTCAGCAGACTTATCACACAGGATGAAATATGAACCCAGCACTATGATCATGGAGCTAGAGTCCAGTTGAAGTAATGGAAGGATGATAACTCACCACCTGCAAAGAAGGCTCGTGTCCAACCCTCAGCAGGCAAGGTAATACTCACAATCTTTTGGGACCAGCGCGGAGTTGTGATGATGGATTTTCTAGCAAAGGGCACTACAGTCAATGGGGCATACGGCAGACGTAAAAGAGGCAGACTACCCACTTCTTGGCTAAAAGAAATCACAGCCACAGGGTTGTCTTTATTCTCAGCTGTCCATGGGGCAGAGAACAGAAGGTGGCAAGACATCGTGATGACCACAGCATCGCATAGTGCGACACCTGACTAGAAGAAGAAGATCACAGTTTATCGTTTCAATAAGTTGGCTGTCGCTGCACTGAAACATACCAGCGCAATCCAAATATAAAACATACGTAACTTAATTAGTCTTAAGTGAATATTGAATATTTTCAATTCAAGTAGTTGAAAAAGATTTCTATACTTTCTGAACAATATTTTGTGATTATAAGGAACTGACTTATTAATTTTTTCAGGCTGTAGATTGAATCGCAGATGCTATGAGTGTGGTAAAATTATAAATTTAAGGACGTGTATCCGACTTACTTGTACGTATTCGCCAGTTACTGGATATAAGTGGAAAAAGGAATTAAGAGGTATGTTAAAAACTTCAGTTTTATCAGTTGAATAATGAAATTTGCCCATGTGAAATTTATGAATTCCGAGCTATAGAAATATGTTCACCATTGAAGATAAATTGATAATTTATCGTTTATAAGTGTGTTACAAGAACAAACATGTATTTCATGAACATTGTTGATAATAGAAAACAAAACTTATTACGTTTCTTTTTAATTCATAGGTTGTAGGGTAAATGGAGTTTGTTATCCAGATGGGGGAAAAATACGACAGCCATATTCTTGCCTGGTTTATACTTGTGAGCGAATAGGACATGTATTTTATATGCGGCAACAAACAACTGGTAGGCTTGTAGGTTCTTTTTTTTCTCCTCCAAATCCATATCATATAATACGTGTCAGAATCATATAATGCGTGCCATGTGTTTCGATAAAATAAATCTAGAATGTAATATCTATAATCTAAATATAGTAGTGGAACATGAGGAAAACAATGCATTTCAGAATCTATAAGAACAGAAAGTAAAATCTTTTGCTGAATTTATAATGCTCGTCATTTTTTCGTTCCTGAGTTCAGATTTATTTGGAATCGGTTTCATCTTTGGGAATCGCTAAAATAACTACTACTTAATGCAATGTTTCGGTTGACAATTCACTCCTCCAAAAACACTGTTTTTGTATTCACTTTTTCCCTTTACACCAACACCTGTCATGTTAATGTATGGCAGGCTCCGAAATAAAAATTTAGTGTATTATTGATCTATCAATCTTGAGGAGACTGCAACACAATAAAATAGATGACATTTAGATAATAGATAAAATCGACGATCCATGTAATGGTTTTAAATTTTGTAGCAATTTCGGAGGATGGATAAGTCGATTACATAGACTCCAGTACACAACTGGTATTTAAACTCAGGACATGCTAGCGATTCTGCAAGATCTCTGCCTTAGTTGAACCATATATTAAAAGATATTTAATACCAATATCAAGAATAAAATTTCCTGATTATTAGTTAGAGCAAAATTTCAAGTTTCTTCTGGTAAGTGCCATTATATATGTAATTGGATTCTCTCTCTCTCTCTCTCCCTCTTGTATACATGTACACGCGCACACACACACACACACACACACACACACACACACACACACACATACACACACACACACACACACAAGTTGAAAATGCTCTTGGATTGATTTAGTTTTAAAATTTTTTAAAGACTTAACCAGTTTCACAGATTTGTCTGATTTTCAAAAGCTTGAGATAGAAAGTCATAAGCCTATGCTGGAACTGTCTTGCTTTTGTTTGCAATTCAAAAATTGTCTTGGATACGATTTGACTGACCGAGGGTGATCACGTGATAAGGTTTAGAAAGTTTTGTAAGTTCCCAGCTACGCCCGTTCTTTAATGCCATGTAACAATATGTTTGGCGCCGTATATCAAAGCTGTCCCGGTTGAGTGAACGTGTCTAGTGATAATTTCAAACAATCAAGGCTGTGTGGACACATAAACATACACAAAAGATAAATGTCTCAAGTTCCAAGTCTTTCCACTTTACTTTTATTCAGTCAATACCACAGACCAAACACGGATAAACAAAGAAAATATATTCATAAAAAATTCAAACAAAGACTGATTGAACTTTAACAAAGTACATTGACCACTAAACTCAGTGATGTGCTGAATTTACACAGCTAACAATCAGAACTTTGAACACATTCTTGAATTTTCATCGTATGATTCTAACACGAATTTAGTGGAGAACAAAATTTGATGCCTGCATACATAGATACAAACCATAACTATTCAACCATTGCTCTACATAGAAACAATTCCTGTCCACTCTAACACTTGACAAATTAAATTTAGAAAGCCTTGTTTCAGACTCTCACGAGTCGTGTTGACTCAATCGTGTCAGCCTTAATTTTGGGTGCAAAAAATATACTCACGTGATATTAACGCACGGACGTAGCGGGATAAGCCTACAAATATTTCTAAGGCTAAACTTGTGATCCTCTTCTACCACACTTGACAGATAAAAGTCATTAACAACATGACATCTTCATCACTGCGATACAAGTAAGAAGAACAGAGAGAATAATCAACCAGCTTAAAGCTATAATGATGCACAGCACCAATTGGATTGAAGGAGTTGTGTGCTGGAATATTGTCCTAGTGAAACAAGGTTTTGGTAGCCTGTCATATCTGCTCCAGCAAGTTGGCATAGTACTTTGCATTGATGGTGTGGCCCTTTTGAAGAAAGTTAATAAACACAATGCCTTTTGCATCCCAAAAAACCGAGGCCATCAACTTCCTTGCAGACAAAATGACCATGGCTTTCCTCGGAGCAGGTAAGAAAGGGTGTTTCCATTGCATGGATTGTATCTATCTGCAGCTCAAAATGATATAGCCAGCACTCAACTTGGCTTAGGAATCGTTGATGGCAACCAGTTGTATCTGCCAGAAACAATGTCTAATTTTCTTGTGATGTGATCAACCAGGTACATTTTGATCAGGTGTCAGAAGATGTGGCACACACTGCGCAGAAAATTTCGTCATGCTAAGTTTATTTTGAAGAATTTTCTCTACTCTCTCACAAGATATGCTAATAGCATTGGCTATTTGATTTACAGTCAGTTACCTGTCATGCAGTAACATGTGGTGAACACGAGCAATGTTTTTCTCGGTGGTAGCAATTGTAGGACGTCCAGAACTTGGGTCATCTTAAAGACTCTTTCTTCTCACAAATTTAGCTGCCCTTTTTTGCATTGTTAATAAAGCTGGAGCCTTATGCCCTAATATAGCAACAATGTTAGCATAAATAGCCTTGAAGTCTAAACCCTTTTCCTGCAGGTACTTGATGACACGACGATGTTAATTTTTCTCCATTTTCAAGACAAGACGCAACTAGTTTCTTTGGGAGCCTTTGAAGAGTCTGACGTTAGTTTAGCTGGAAAGAAACAATGCAGTTATTGATAAAAATAGTTGTAGTTGGGAATGATGAATGCAAGATATTACAGCTTTAGCACCCCTCCTTCATACTTAGCCTGTGGGCTTCTCAGCCCACCTTCGTGTGTGTGTGTGTAGTGAGGAAAGGCAATTAGACAATGCAGCACGAGGACATTTAATTTCATTAATTAAATCTAAATTTAGCTGTATAACGAACGGTAAAAATAGTAAAAGAGGAATAAAAAGGGTGATGCACACTCACACACACACACACACACACACACACACACACACACACACACACACACACACACACACTCACACACACACACATAATACATACGTACATACATACATACATACATACATACATGCATACATACATACATAATACATAGATACATATGTTAAATTCAACTTACGTTGAAAGTCAACAAAGTTTGCTTTAGAAGCCTTGTATTGAAAGATAGAGATAAGGAATCACTTTGAGAATAAAATTATTTCTTTACCTGTATCTTTGAACACACACACACATATATAAAGAGAGAGAGAGAGAGAGAGAGAGAGAGAGAGAGAGAGAGAGAGAGAGAGAGAGAGAGAGAGAGAGAGAGAGAGAGAGCGAGAGAGTAATTCTAGGATTTCAGCCAGACAAACAATTATAGTTATATGCGTGCTTTAGTTGCGTGTTAATGTTTCAGTATATTTTTGAAGCTTTTCACAAATAATTATGAATATCAGCCTTTGTATGGCATTTTACTGTTTCAGTCAGTGGGCTGACGCTTCCCTGGAACATGAGTAGCATGACTTAATTTGACCTGAACGACTCTACAACGTTTTCGATATGAAGCGTTGTAAAAGAATTCTATACTTTCTGAACATTAGTTTGTGACTCTAAAAAAAAATTGTTCTTAATTTTTTTCAGGTTGTTTATTGAATTACAAATGTTACCAGAATGGTAGAATTGTGACTGCAAAAAGGACATGTGAACGATTTATCTGTACGCATTCACCAGTTACTGGATATAAGTGGAAAAGGGAATTCACAGGTACGTTAGATTTCATTCCATCAGTTGAATAACCGGAAAGTCGGGGACACGCCGACCGTGTAGAGTCGATCAGGCAACGGGGTCGCGTGGGGCTGCCCGTTGGCAGAAAGGAGCGACGAGAACATCCCTTCCAGACGGTCGCCTCTTCCAATCAGCGAGGGACTGTACAACGTTTCCGATGTAAAGAGTTGTAAAAGAATCCTATACTTTCTAAACGTCATTTTGCAATTATTTGAAATTGTTCTTATCAATTTATTTTTCAGGCTGTAGAGTGAATCACAAATGCTACCAGTCTGGTGAAACTGTAGCAGAAAGTGAATGTGTACTCCTTACCTGTACGAATTTATCAATTACTGGATATAAGTGGAAAAGGGAATTCACAGGTATGCTAAAATGTATCATCAGTTGTATAATGAAATTTGTTCATGTGAAATTTATGAATTCTGATAAATAGAAATATTGTTCTTTTTCATAATCAACATAAAAATTCATTGAGCAGCTACTAGTAGATAAAAGAGGAGCCAAATCCCACTCAGTTCACATTCCACAATCTTAATAAACGATGGAAATTATTTGATATTTTATTCCCCAACGTAAGCGATGATCTTTTTAGGCTATCTTTGATCATAAGTCTGCGTCAGCAACGTTTCTCAGAGGCTAAACGTCAAAACTAGTACACTGGTAAAACAGTAACTTGTGCACATTATAGTCGTCTTTTTCTTCGTTTACAATTTTCGACAAGCATTATAGTTTTCAGTATCATTTATAGCATTACTAAAACTATATATATATATAAACACGCACTCACATATATATTTATATGTGAGTGTATATATATATATATATATCTATCTATATATATATATATATATATATATATATATATATATATATATATATATATATATGTATATATATATATATGTATATATGTATATATGTATATATATATATATATATATGTGTGTATGTATATATATATATATATGTGTGTGTGTGTGTGTGTGTGTGTATACAGACAGAGAGAGAGAGAGAGAGAGAGGGGGGTTATGAGAGTTAATGCTGAGTAAGTGCTATGGAGAGACTATAGTTAAGCTCCAGGTTCGGTGATTATGCGAATGAGGAGTCCAACTTAGGTCATATATCAGCGTGTGTGTATTGCTTAACTATCTTCTCACACCGTCTCTGATGAAGGGATAAATAAAATATCCCGGAAACACCTGCAAGACCTATTTATAAATGTCCTGAAATCTTTCATATATATATATATATATATATATATATATATAAATATATATATATATATATATATATATATATATATATATATATATATATATATATATATATATATATATATATACATACATACATACATTAATACGAAAGGAATGAAACAAGTTTCGCGTAAATCGGAGCAGTAGTTATTGAGATATTCGTGTTTGGTGAGATAAACACCCAAAACGGTGTATAGTTTTACTCCATCTTGAAAGGAAAGAAACTCTAACCTTTCGATGTCACATTCGTTGAAAGCATGCCAAATAAACTGGAAAAGAAAAAACTTACGAAACAAAAGTCCATTGCTGGGACAGTCAGAGTTTCGAGGTAACCCAACGGGTCAAGGGCACTGTAGTCTCTTCTACTACTAACATAAGTCGCCGTACAAAGAGGTGCGTAAACTGGATGAACTGTTTACCCACCTCTATAAAAATGTTGTTCACTTTGAAGCCTCTGTTGTGTAAGCCATCTTTTCATTATATTTAATAGGACTATAATCCAATTTAGGGAGCATTATTTCCAAGTTGAAGGCATTCGAAGATGGGAAATCACCAAACTGAGCCGTTCCATACTTCTTGTTTTAGTCTCTTACGTTCTATGAAAAACAATGTTATTGAACCTGTAACATACCAGTTTTTATGATCCATTTTACTCATTTCTACTGTGAACCTAAGTTTGCCTACGCTCTTCCACAGAAAGGAACACAGAAAGAAACAAGGAGAGAAAATAAAGAATATGTAGTGGCTAGCGATCTATCATGGCGAATGCCGGACAGAAGGGTCACACAGGAGAGCTAGGGAGAAGGGGAAGTAATAAAGTAGTGGTTATCCCAAAATGAAGGTAAGCGTGCGTTGTACAAGAGAGTTTGTATGTGTGTGTGGAAAAGGGCTGGTGATCTTGACGTGTGCGTGTATGTATGTGTGAAAATGTGGGGCTGGGAAGTGGTCAGTGCTGGTATGTATGTGGTGGTGTATTGTGATGTGATGTGTTGTGTGATATGGTGGTGTATGGTGTAGTGGTGTGTGGTGTGGGTTAGGCTGAAGGTGGGGGTAGAGGTGGATATATATATATATATATATATATATATATATATATATATATATATATATATATATATATATATATTTATACCTATATATGTATATATGTAACAAGCAAACTAGCAAGTTAAGAAAATCCCTATGAGAAATGAAAGCAGTGTTTATATTGTGAAGTAGTGTTTAACCCCACCTAAAGACGGATGCTGCTTAAGAACCGGCGATACTTCTATTTTAAACTCGTGAGGGCGCCTTCTCCAGTTGGTTATTCAGTATACTTTGCACTCGATATATATCACTGACGAGAAGAGAACTCTAGCACTGAGATCACCTGACTGTACAGTTTCGACCTCTTTATGGTCATCCTCGGTTATAGATACTCGTCCGCTAGTAATAGCAGTAGTTCAGTCCAGCTCGCAATATATAGAAAAAAGTGTTGAGAGAAATTTTGGGGGGTTTGAATAATTCCCCTTTGGAAAACTGGGTCTTTCATTCGACATTCGTAAACAAATGTTATTCAAGGAGCTTTTGAGCGGGATGGGCTACTCGACCGAAAAGAAATCCTAACCGGTTTCTCCTTGCAAGGTCCTGCGTTATTTATCTTGTATGAGTTCACCATGTCACCGACATATGGTTATGATGCATGTACCTGGTGTACCCTTAGATGAGACGTCATGATAGTTATATTGGGTTTCGTATATTTGTACCCCAGTGTCATTTTGATGACATGCATTGCTCCCTCACTCAATAATAATAATAATAATAATAATAATAATAATAATAATAATAATAATAATAATAATAAGCGCCAGCCTTGACAGCTGCTGGACGTGTCATTCGCTGCTCTGACCAGTCAGCAGCCGAAAACACAGAAACACTAATACAACCCAGCAGGACAACTGAAAAATAACACTCAAAGACTGGAATATCTACAATTTCCTGTAATTATTTTAAATTTCCCTCAAAATAAGTCAAGAAACTTACATATCTACAGTTTTCAAACACACAAACGATCAGATTTAAAAACTTTAATATCTACAACTTCTGTGAATGACTATTCTTTCCTTTCTCCCCAAGTATTCGAAAATATAAACATCCTTTTTATTGCAAAAGTACTACAGTCTTCTCTAATCGGACATACAAACGATTATCTCTAGAAAATTTTAAAAGATTAATATCTACAATTTTGTGCGAAAGGATTACTACGTCTGTGAAAGCATTCAGTGATGATATCGGGATGGAATTTGGTCGTGATAAATGTGCTTAGGCCACTTTTCAAAATGGGAAATTGAATACCTCACATTCAGTGGTGTTGGATGTTGACACATCTGTCATATATTCATTTGTACTCTACAAGTGCTAAAACCTTACACCCGGAGATTAGGGTGCTTAGTGATTCAATCCCATCGTTGCAGTATCGGTACTTTGTGATTACACCACTTTTCATCACAGATTAAGATGGCAAGGCAACATGAACAGATCAAGATGGTAAGGCAACATGAACAGATTAAGAAACTGCACTCAATCACAACGAAGCGTGTAAATACAGACGAGAGCTTAAGCTACCTGATTATGATGTTGATAAGGACACACCACCTACTAAGGCAGCAGAGATATGTAAAGCAAAAGCCAAACAGGAAAGCTTCGAGGAAATATCAAGACTGTGAAAAGAAAACCATTGAATGCGCAACACCTCAAACGAGCTGGGAGAAGCTGATATAAATATAAGAAGAACCCATCAGTGGTTGCAGAGTGTTGGTTTAAAAGTTGAAAGAGAAAGATTCATTCTAGCAGCACAAGGCCAGAGTCTTCTTATCTAGAACTATCAAGCTAATGTCACACACAGTGAGGTATACTCTGCAATGACAAACTTGAGCGTATTGACCACATTGTTGCCGGTTGCTCAGTCCTTGCACCTACAGAATATAAAACCAGGCATGATCGAGTTGGCCAATACTGGAGAGTATGTCGTCACTATGATATTCTGCACCCTAAGGACTGTTACAAACATCATCCAGAGCCAATCACTGAGGGACAGAATGCTACTATCCTGTGGGATTATGGAATACATACAAATAGGCAAATAAATGATAACAGACCAGACATCGTCATCAAAGACCTAAAACAAAAAGCATACTTGTTAATTGACATGACAGTACCTACTGATAGAAACATCTCAGCAAAAGAATTTGAAAAACTGTCGAAATATAAGGACCTTGAGATTGAGATATCTAGGATGTTGCAATTAAAAACAAAAACTATCTCTGTAGGTGCCCTGGGAATGTTCAAGAAAGTTAGTGACAAACTTTTTGACCAGATCTCTGGGAAACCAACAATCTATGAGACTCCAAAGAGTGTTGACATCAACTACCCTCATTCCTAGGAAGTTTTCTTCCATCTAATATTTATGAGCTTTATTTATGCAATGTGATTTGTGCTAGAAATATGTCTGCAGAAAAGGCAGAAGATTAGTGTAATATTGCTCTGTGTTGCAAATTAATTCATTGTGCACTACACAGTCCTTTGGGATAATTAAGTTTTTAATGAATACATGACAATAATGATGTGTTTTATCGATGCTGCGGGTAGTAAACAAAGAGGTCACACCACAGATTTTACTTGTCCGTGCAAATGAAAATGGGGAACGTTCTAAGAGAAATTAGAAAAGATTACATTTCAAATTATTCAAAAGCAATTTACAGTGCACGAGGATATTACTGAATGATTCCATGTTGGAAACTGTTATGCAATTTAGACAGAGTAATTCCGTGTAATTCCAAGTTCTATACATTAGGATTAGCTATATACTTCTAATCTTTTTTAACAGAAGCTGCATTTTCTTCCGCTTGCGAAGCTCTAAGATAGGTCACAATGATGCCATTTCTTTTAAACACAGAGAGTTAAAATCTATGGTGTAAAATCATTGCTTCCTTTTCGCATTGAATTTAAAACATGTTGTTGAAAAGATATATCATCTGGTACATCTCAAATTATAATACATTTAATCACAATGCCAACAAAAAGCAAAACTTGTTGTAAAGCTTTCATTAAGGTATGTTTTAGAAAAATGCACTCTTGAATATATTCTATTAAATCAATCATGTAATAATCAATAAATATCTATAAGTAAAACAAATGACCTCCCCCTCTGTTATAAAGCATACGCCATGTTTAGTAAAGTGAGTTTATTGATTGAGGCATTAATTATTATTGAGATGTGACATAATTTTCAGGTACATACTTGTCTTTCAAAACGTAGTTAATATTCAGTAGTCATAAATTTATTGAAAGAATAATTTATATATTTCAGATGAGACCAATATAATTACATAATTCACACAAGTATAAATTTCAATCACTGAAATAAACAAAAACTATTTTTCCCCTCAAAGGTTGTTTAGATAAAAATGTGTGTTACAAAACTGGAAAGAAATACAAACTCAAGCACTGTCGCTATGGAATTTGCAAGAAACTCGAAAATGGATATAATTTTTTCAAAGAATTCATGGGTAAGCCTGTAGATCACTCGGAGGAAGGTCTGTCATGTAATACGCTAAAACATTCATGCCAAAAATATATGTACTTCATATACTAACAGAAAATAATACTTTATTTGTCATGCGTTTTTATCTATTGATCTCCATCAGTTACTAATCATATACAAAATAAAGAATTTTCTGGTCATTCTTGCATGATAGCCCTGACAAATAATTAAGCAATATATAAGGAGAGAAAGACATGAAGCCCGAATTTGGTGTTCTGTTGTTCCTTTATTTAATCTGTTACATAAGTTTCAGTTTTCAATTATGAATGTATTATAAATGCAATTTGCAAAGAGCACCTAATCATACCAAACATCGAATCATAGACATCCAACCATCTTATATAAATACCTGACCTGAAGACATAACCGGAGTGATTAAAAGGCCTTTGTAAATTGCTTTTATAATACATCTTAAATAATCGAACTCAAAAACGTGTAACAGATGAAATAAAAGAATACCAAATTCATGCTTCTTTTCTCTCTTTCCCCCTCTCTCAGCATATATATATATATATATATATATATATATATATATATATATGTGTGTGTGTGTGTGTGTGTGTGTGTGTGTGTGTGTGTGTGTGTGTTTGTATGTATGCATGTATGTAAGTATGTATATATGCTTGCCTCTCCTGTTGTAAACTGCAGATGAGGATTCTGCAACATCTTGCTGACTAACCCGCACAGACGATTTGCTTATCATAAACAAAATCCTGTGGTATACATGTACTCACTTCTTTCATCAAATCGACTTTACCCGAACGAGTGCACGATGTGCTACACATCAAACAGAGAAGTATTTGCAAAGGAACATGAAATGAAGCATTTTGCTCAAAAACACAATGTACCATCCAGTTCGGTAACCGAAACTACGATCTTAGAATCGTGAGTGCAACACCGTAACCACTGGGCCACACAGCTTCATTTATGTATAAAGTCTGAAAAAGATGAATTATTTGATGAATCGATGGATTCATATGGCAGTGCTGATAGTAGGTCTTTTTATATTAGATAGATAATATCTAAGTTTCCCTACCATGACATTCGTCAATACTATAACAATAGTATAGGCTATGATGGTCTTGTTAAATCAACGAAGAATTTCATAAATACTCTATGACGAATAGACCTCATAATTACTGTAATTACTAACTTCTCTAAAGTCGATTTCTTAGATGCTACCCAAGACCTAAATGTGCCTTCTCAAAATAAACCCGATGAAAAAAGTGAGTTATCTACATAAACAATCCTACTACATTGTACCACTATAGTGTTCAAAAACCTTACAGTCAATATCAACAATAATATATCTAAACTCTCCTCTTCTAAGGAAACAATCGATAAGGAAGCACCCTATTATAGTCACACCCTGGTTAACAGTGACTTGAAAGAAAAGATAACTTACAACCATATGATTAAAATTACAAAACCAAAAAGATTATATGGTTGGTTCCCATTTCCTCTGAATGTTAAGACTGACGTAGGTAGAAAATCTCTTGCCTTAATAGATAAGCATTTCCAGTTAATAGCAAAATTTGTAATGGACATACAGCTGATAAACCAATAAGAAAAATATTATCACTCAGAGGTCATACCAAGCGTCCACTCCTAGTTGTAGCTGTCGAAACTCAGTTCCTCGCGCACTCGGCCAAACATGCACGATTATTTCAGTGTTTTATGAAGCTGAAGTGACAGTAGCGTTCCAGAATACGGAAACTCAACAGAAAAAAGTGCATTGGCAGAACAAATTTTAGCAAAAGATACACTAACTACTTGCCTTCTTTTCGATCGTGAATAATACTATAGCCACGAAGTTAGCAATATCTGGGATCTGAAGGCTAACTGTACACCACATACAATCAAGTGGAGCATCATGGAACGATCCTCGCCATAGGTTAATGAATCAAAGAAATGCAGGTTTTGTTTAGCCGAAAAATCTCATACTTTTTAGATCTAAGAACTCTACAGAACTACAAAAT